>NC_079393.1:7617772-7817772 GCF_029220125.1 Pseudoliparis swirei | reverse complement strand
AATCTCTGACGTGGTACATTTCAGCTTGAAAGAGGACGAGGGGGCTATAAGGATTTAAAAGAACTCCTCCTCCATCATACTTTTGTTTCCGCAACTCCAGGACTGAGTGGGAATGAAAGAGGGAAATGAAAAAGGGTGAAAGACCGGGAGGGAGAAAAAAAAAGCAGCCACGTTTTGCCGTTTACAGTTTCCAGAGAGAGAGAGAGCTAAATGTGCAGCGCTGCGTTAAATTGATTGCAGGCAAAGCTTTGGCACATGCTATAATGAGACGCTTCTGTAGGGGACAGGGTCCTTTACTCAATGTGGGTGCAGAAAGAAAAAGAAGAAGATGAATCGTCTTTTGTTCATTGCATTATGTAATTCCCATTTTGAGGTACGGTGTTGTTGTTGTGTATTTTATTCAGTCAATCATTGCAATACAATACAATATTATTCGATATAATATACAAAACAGAAAGACTGAAAAGGGATAGGTAGAAGCAAAAAATGCTTATATATTCCTATCCTAAATTATTCGAATCAAATAAATCAGAAAATTAATATAAAATAAAGAAAAATAATAAATATATATATTTACATACATCTTCACATACATTTCAATCACCCTTATAACCCTCAAAAATTGTTTTATAAATAATCCTTTTGAAAACCAAAAACGAGTTGACCATTCCTACATCCATTTTAACGTTGTTCCATAATTGGACTCCTACAATAGAAATACGTCTTATTTTAATCCCTTTTTATCCTTTTATAAAGTAAATTTACAAACCTCCTCATTTTACATCAAACCTCACTCACAAGACGCCGAGGCTGCCTTCTTCGGGGCTGCCTCTTTTGTTTCTTGCGCTCTGCGTGTCACGTGACTTCATGTCCCCGATAAGTGTGAAACGCAGCGTGGGCTGTGAGCGACGTTGCCCTTTTTTAGGTATTTCGCGAAAAAATGCCGGAGAAAAAAAAAGAAGAGAAAAGTTTAAAGAAGAACATGCAAAAAGGACGGTGATGTCATGGTGTTAGATGTTCTCTTGCAGGGCTGGACGGAGGGGATGGAGGGACGGAGGGATAGAGGGGAGGATGAAATCTTTATGAGAAGCAGCTGTTGCAGAGAGGCAGGCCTCCAGAGCACGACGGCAGCAGCCAGCCAACGGCTCGCTGACGACAAGTCGAAGGCCCGATAAAGCTCCGGAACACAGACGGCACCACCTGCACCCAGAAACGCGTTCTCAGTTCATCACCGAGACGCAACAAAGATACACACCGAACACACACACTCACAACGTCACGTCTGAGTGGATATTGTCCACACTTGCAGTAAAGAGAGATATTTGTTATAGTTTATGACTAAAGGAATCACATGTCACCAGTCCTGATGACAAGCTGCCTCATAACTGACACAGCTTGAGGAACTCAGTGTGGAAATTATGGTGTGTGTGTGTGTGTGTGTGTGTGCGAGAGCGTGTGTCATCATCACATTGCCATTGTATGAGTCCGGTCTGATTCTTTCATTCCCTCGATGAATCCAACTTTGTGTGAGTTCAGTGTAACAGAAACCAGTCGGGCTAATCGTCATCTGAGAAAAGGCCTGCGTGTTTGTGCTGCTGAGTCATCGTTGAGCAAACGTTTGTGAATCGGGAATTAATGTTCAGCTCTATGACCGGACGGAGGTCAGATGGTGTCTAGTTTACACGGGGTTGCCAGATGAGTGGCGTCAATGTAGTGGCGGGGTCTATGGAGACCAGGCTTTTTGTCTGGGGTTGTTAGATGTGTATATCTTCCAGTTACACTTATCATCATCATCTCATCCCAAATGGCACCGCAGAATGAAATACAAATAAGAATAAAAAATAAAAAATTGTAGTATAGTATCATACGTCCCCTTGATGACTTTCCATAACTGTACATTTTAGAATAGGTGGAGCTTGTCGCAAATTGAGATTGTATTTATACCATTAGCATAACACTATGATTCAGCCATTAAGCCCAAACAAACGACAAGCATCCCCCCCCCTCTCTCTCTCTCTCTCTCTCTCTCTCTCTCTCTCTCTGTGTCTGTCTGTCTGTCTGTCTCTCTGTTTGAGTACACGTTTGTAATAATCCGTCCATGGCCAGATACCCAGTGTCCATCCGATGATAGAAATCCCCGGCAGGGTTTTTGTTATGCAACTGATGCCTGGCTCTGATGCCCTGCCTCTGACCCCGACTGACACTATCTCTATCGAATAAAAGCTTCAAGCCAATTAAGATGGTGCACCAATCCGTTTTCATCCGAGTCCAGAACCGCGGGCTGTCCCTTTATGGAATATATGGGCGTAATGTTTTTATCTGAAGGTCATTAAGAAAATAAGATAAAACCAAGTCAGCAGGGGATTCTGGGAATAGGACCGAAGGCCTCTTTTAACATCAAACATAATGCGTCTTCGATCCATTCGAACACATTGTCCACTGCCATCTTCTCCACCCGGCTGCCGAACAGCACCGCTTCCTGCACCACAGCGTCCGACGGCCGGTCACACCCCACAGGGCCGAGGCCAAAGGGGCAGTTTCCGGCGATGTGTTTATTGGCCTCGGCAGATGGCTTCCCTCAGCCTCTGCATTGTTATGGTGGCCATCTTCCTCCGAGGGGTCAGGGTTAACAATAGTCGCCAATGGCTGTCGGAGACAAAAGCCTTTTTCGCTGCTCCCGAAAAAGAGTTTCCTCAGTGACCGAACGCTGTAAAACTGGCAACGCCGTCAAAACGTACCGCTTTTACGAGACGTGAACACACTGCTTGTTCTTGTTATGTTTGTTTGTTGACTACCTTAATAGCCCTTTAAATATATAAAAAAGTTGATATTTCTTATATGTTTGTTCAGCACTCTCTTGCATGTTTGAGTCAAGTTTGAATTCAGTCAGAATTGTGTGAAAATACAAAATGACCTTTTAGGGCACTGAACGGCCGTAGGGCTCCTAACAATGAAATGGGACGGCCTTAAAAGCCGACACGGTTTTCACAGGGCAACAGTATACTTTGTATTATTCTTTGCAATATCCACTTTCCTCTTTAGTTTTGACATCCCCTGTCTACCGCTCTCTCCCCCCCTTCCCTCTCTCCCGACGTTCCTCTCCCCCTGTGATATACAACACCATCCACAACCTGGAGAAAAATAAAACGGTAAAACTAGAAGGCTCTGTACATTTTTGTCTACAGTCCCCCCGTCGCCCGCCCTCCTTTCCACGCAGGATTCTTTCTGTTCTTCATTTCTGCGTTGGATTTTGAGTAAGGAGAAGAAAAAAATTCAGGAGGGGGAGGAAGGGAACAAATATCGGTTGATGTTTCCCCTCAAACATGTGACCTCTGCTCGGCTCACAGCTGAAAATAATTTGGGCCCACAGGCCGGTGGATGGTTGATGCAAACTCTCCGCCTCCTCCTCCTCTCTCTGGAGGGGGGGGGGGGAATAGGCCTTGGGCTGCGGGGGGGGGGGGGGGGGTGCTAAAAGCAAAGCAATAGACGGCCATGAGTAGAGCTGAGAGCACCAATGGAAGCAAACAATAATGACACATCGTATTTTTAGTCTACTTCTCACCAGACGAGGACGCAACTTTCTACGTCGTGTCCTGTCGTTCTTTCATTCTGGAAGAGAGAGAAAAAAGAGTAATTCCAAAACACTGGACCCCAGAGGGCCAATTATGTTGTTAACTCAGGGAAGAGTTCAGCTATTTGGCTTCGACTCCTTTTTTTTAACGTAATCCGCCGAAACTGTGGCTCTTTTTCTGACTGCCAGTTGGAACAACGATTTGTGGAATTCAGCTGAACAAGGGTCACATAGGCGGGGATGGGGGGGCAACGGAGAGAAATGTCACGGTTAGGTAATGCAGGTTTACTGGGAGCAGATCGAAGGGGGGGGGGGGTGGCGTGGGGGGTGATTAGGTCCAAGCTGTGCACAGGAAATGTTTAACAGCCTACGGATACCCTAAAGTATCCCGGCACATCTGGTTGAAGTCACTGTGCGCACACATCCATAAGTTGGTCTGGAGTATGAACATTGAACATGTCGGCAGCACGTGTAGATCTCTGTAGGTGTTTTTTTTAAATGAGGTTTTTTTTCTTTTCGTTTGAGTATGCAGCCGGGTGGCAAAGCATGTATTAGTGACTCTGTGAATTTACTTAAGAGCAATTGTGTGAATACCTGCCACCCCCCCCTTCTATGTTAACCACACGTCTGTGCCAGACAGAGGCTATAGGCCCTTTAGCGTCATGCCAACCCCTCCACGGCCACTTACAGGCCGACTCGTGAGCGCCGTGCACCAGCGGCTCTAATTGGATGTTGCGTACGGATGATCTTTCTTTGGCTCCGAGTGGATCTGGTTTCATTGTACGAATGTGCCAAGTAATAATTTCTCCCCCCCCCACACATTCGCCTTGGCACGACTTGTCTGTAATAAAGAGCGGAGAGAAATGCGAAGAGCTGGAAGACCCACACGCCACATTAAGGAAGCTATTTGCTAGAATGTAAGGAGAGTATGCGGGGAGGCCTCGAAGTGCAAGAACTAAATGTGCGCGCGGTTTCTCGTCTTGAAAATACTCCAGAAATATGTTCTGGACATGACCAGACATTGAAGGATAACCTTAAGAAGTTGAACTCAGTGCCCTTCTCAAGCTTAGTTATATTACAATGTGGAGTTTTTACATATTCCATAGGTTTTCCATTGGTTTTCCATCATGGATTGTAATGTGTGTTGTTTGTTGAAATCTACTTCCCTGCTGCTTGGGTCAGAAAATGAGTTTTGCTTTTCACAATAAAAGAGACGATTGAGCTCCTCAGTAGAGTTGGAATGTGTTCCCTCTCTTCTTATGACCTAACTCTCATTTATCAGTCTGTATGTCCGCCCATTGTTTTGCATCATCTCCATATATTTTGTCAACTTTTTTCTTTTTTAAACACAAGCCGAAATATTTTCAATGTATAAATATATGCTTTACAGCAGTTTGATTTGTGAGTGTTTTTCTTTGCAGCTTCCTGACATATAAACTGACATGTAGGTCTGCTCTGCCTTCACATGTGTTTTAACAAACTGTTACGCGATGCACTCGCCCCATTCTCCAAATATATTGTGCTAACTGACTGTGTTTGTGTGACTGTGCAGGATGCCAGCTGCTAGCACCATGACCGGTGGGAGGGCCCTGCTGCTCTGTACGAACTCTGACAACTGTATCTACCAATCAGTCAACGGGTAGGTACCTGCAAACACAATACAATACTTTATGATTTAAAGTTCAGCTAATATGTAGTGATTTTTACCTTCGCATTGAAAATGCGGAAGGTAATGTTTTGATCGCCGTGTATTTGTATGCGTGCGTGTTATTCGCATAAGTCAAAAAGTATTAAACCGAATCGCATGAAATTTGGTGGGATGATTGGTTATTATCCGGGGACCATTTGATTCGATTTTGGGATTGATCGGGTCAAAGGTCAAGAACAAGGTCATGAAAAGGTCAAAATCTTATTTTTACCATAGCGCGGTCAATTTTTATCCAATTGGCATGCAACTAATGCCAACATGTTCATAATTCAATGCCCAATCTTGTGATATGCGAAGGTATGCGCTCTACCGAGTGCCCGTCCTAGTTTGTTATTGTTATTGTCAAAGTCTCCTTCAGTAAGGCTCTTATAGCGACCTCTTTGCGTGGCTTTGTCTGTCATTGTCATATAAGCTGATTCTTCTTCAAAATAAAAAAATAAGTGAGAGTTGTCAAGACAGTTAATAACCTTTTACTCAGACCCCAAAGAACACCGACATTAAACATTGAATGGGGTCAAATTGACCCTAAGGTAACAGGAGGATTAAACTCACAGATCCCTCACGTGCTGCAGGATGTTACGGAGGCTGTGAGCCTCTACACCACAGGTGTCAAACACAAGGCCCGCGGCCTAATCTGGCCCGCCACATCATTGTATGTGGGCCCTGACGGCTTGAAAGACACGTGATCGCCTTTTCTTAAAGAAATGTGAGAAAAATATCCTGTGCTTTTGTTTTTGTTTCAAATTAAATGGATTTATGTTATACTATTAGAGTAATGTTCTCATGTACAATATTTCTACACTCAAATAAACAATAGTCAAACGCAAAGAGAGTTATTTAATAATATATTCTGGTATTTTATACATTTATATGTTTGAGTTACAACCGGCCATGATGGTGATGTGGCCCACGGTGAACATGAGTTTGACACCCCTGCTCTACACCTTTACTCAGCCATCTTATGCCTCCACCCATTCTCCACCGCAGACTGCTTGGGCCTAAGCTAGCTGGAGACACCCCTTTCCATTCGGGTCAACAGTCTCACAATAGCAGGGCAGAGTTGGCCATCTGGCATCTAGATACTGTTACTGCCCCCCCGCTGCCACGGTCTAATGCCTCTATGCCCCCTTTTCTATAGTCCCTTCTGTCATCTTTGCAATATTTACAAATGCCATTTAGATTGTAATGAAGGGATTTTGGTTTGTGCCAATCACAGCGGTTGCGATGGAAAGTTTAAACGTCGGTTACTGACGCTATATTCCTCAAAAAGCTCCGTATTTTTTCCCCTTTGGCGATTGTTAAAAGTAACGAGGTTAGTTTTGTTTCTCTTTTATTTTCTCCTGGCCGATTCAAACCCCTTCTCTCATCATCTGCTGATCCTGTGTGAGCTTAGCTGGTTAGAGATGCCCTTGTAGCCGTTCGCCATCCCCCCCCCCCCCCCCATGACCCTCATCTCCATGCCCCACCCATCCTCAGCAAAACTCTCTTTCTCTCTTTTCACAAACACAATAACACCTCATAGAGATGGTGGAAATACACCTCCCTTACACCTCCCTGCCTTCTCCTTTACTCCTTTTACTTGGCTCTTCTATCTGACCTAGTCGTCCCCTCTCTGTTGCTTCATGCTTTATACAAACTGGTGTTTCAACTGAGGGACACAAAAGGAGAAAGAAAGGCAGAGAGGGACCAAACTAATACAACCCCAGACTAATTTAAAAGGTAATTATTTGGTTTCCTCGCTGGTCATAGTTACAACATCGCCGTTTTTCTTCTCCTTTCTTTTCTTCAAGGGTTCTCTGTGGAAACTTGATACAGTAATTTCCCCTTGAGATTTTCCCTGGATTGCATGACTGTTGGTTTTCACATGCAGCGATGTCATCAGAAGTCACCCAGCAAGGCCGTGTTTCCTCCGCCGGTTGGAAATTCAATCACATGATGAATGGTCCGGAGGCCAAAGCAAAGATTTGAGGGTTGAGAGTAGAAGAGAAGAGATGCACGTCTACATCTCGGCATCTACCCTCTTCTGTGTGTACTTTTATCTTCTCTCCCGAAATAGCTGTGTGTGTGTGTGTGTGTAGCTTGTAAACTTTGACCCCGGAACCCAGAGTTCAAACAGCCGTGACCCAGTTATCTTCTCGGAGTGACTCACTGCTCAAACAGAGGCACCACACAGACGTCTAAGCTCCTTTAACAAGAATTCTTTGTTTACCTCACGAAACAAAGATCTATTTGGACGTAATTGTAAGTGCTCACGTCGCTCGGCCAATTTTAAAAGCTACGGGGAGCACGATTCTCAGCTATGTGAAGGCAGCAACTGACATTTCTATGAAAATAATTATTATAGTTGACAACAATTGCAATGCACTTTCTCCCTCCGTTTATCTGGTTTGAATTAAGTGTGCTCCAGTTGTGGTTATCACCGTCCCCCCACCGAGAGAAAACTCTTTCCACGTTTTGCTTTTTTTCGCGCGCTTTTTCCTGCAAAATGGGCAATTCAAGAAAGCTTGAACATCTTCTTTTAAGACGACGGCATCATATATTTCCTTGCTAATTCGACATATTTATGTCAAACATAATCATTGCAGGTGATTATTCCATTCGCATTGAAAATGCGAAAAGTTATGTTTTGATCGCCGTGTATTTATTTATTTATTTGTATGCGTGTTACTCGCATAACTCAAAAAGTATTAAACCGAATCGCATGAAATTTGGTGGGATGATTGGTTATTATCTGGGGACCATTTGATTAGATTTTGGGATCGATCGGGTCAAAGGTCAAGGTCATGAAAAGGTCAATATCTTCTTTTTACCATAGCGCATTTCTATCCAATTGGCATGCAACTAATGCCAAAATGTTCATAATTCAATGCCCAATCTTGTGATATGCGAAGGTATGCGCTCTACCGAGTGCCCGTTCTAGTTAAACTTGTTTCGTTTTGGATTTGTAAAATATGAATGTCTAGAAATCTTTTTTGAAAACGAGGTTTTCAGATCTTCACATGCTGAAGCTCTGGTTTTAAAAATGTATTTTAAAAAAAGTTGAATATGTAATTATTTTTGGGGATTGGCATGTTTTTTGCTTGATATTTGCAATATTTTAAGTTGAATTCTAATGATATATTTCTGACACAAATGGAAACAATACCATATATTTACTGCTGTGTTGTGTTTGTCTCCATGTGTGAAGTTGACTTGGCAGCTTTGGGTCTACATGTGGCACTTTCTGTTTGTTCGCAACTCTTTCAAGGGTTAAGCGAGAATGTCAAGTGTGTATGTTGACTTATCCGTGTGTGGCTCTCTCCTAGGCTCCAGTGCTGTGGCTTGAAGGTCGGAGTGGCTCCGTCGTCTGCGGCGCCCCATCGCCAAGAGGTGTGCGGGTCCCCGGGGGACAGAGACAGGAGGGACCCCGCTGTGTCCACCAAGCTCAGCCCGGGTCCTCCTGACACCATGCTGGCTCACAGGAGAGCCAACTCCACCAGCGACCCGCCGACTTCTAACACGGAGAACGGTCTGTGCGGCAAGCCGAACAACAAGAGCCCGGCGGCCGCGAAGACGGCCAGCATCCGCGATAAGATCTCACAATGGGAGGGTAAAAAAGAGACGGCCCCGCCGACTCCCACGGGGACATGTCCGCTGGGCACGACGCAGAAGGACGTCGAGGCGGTGAGGAAAAAGGATTTCAAAACTTCGGAGGTCCAATGGACGGATAGCAAGAGGCTGGTCAGCTGGGACAGACGGGACTCGGGGAAGGAGAATGTGGGGAAGTTGGGGGATTCGAGGCCCAAATCGCCGGAGTGCCTAACAGACAAGGACAAGGAAGTTATTCTCGAGAAAGGATTTCGGGCTTCGAAGCCAACAGAACAACCAAAGGACAAGAAAAGTGTTTTAACTCATGTTAAGAAACTGGAGAAGGCAACAAAGGAGGTTCCTGACAGACCGTCACTGGCATTTCCAGGGAATTACTTCTGCCCCCCTTCAAAGGAGGAGCTGGAGGAAACGGAGAAGAAAGCCAACGAGCCCATTTTTGGGACTCTTGACGTCGTTCGTTCTGGCGGGTCGCGGAGGAGGAGGGAGGGGGATCCAGAGAACGTGTACAGTGAGCCAGGGGCTCCGTCTATAAACCCTCTACCCAAACCTCAGAGAACCTTCCAGCATCACACTCCCCCCGCGACCCCAGCTCCAGGGCCTGGCTCGGGGAAAGGGAGGAGGAACTTGCCCCCTCTGCCCTCCATTCCTCCTCCACCTTTACCCAAGTGCCCCCACCTGGAGTTTGCAGGAGACCCTGGGCGGACAAACCCCAGGACAGTAGTAACAGGTAAGATCAAAAAAAGAAGGTAGAATTATAAATATGGGCAGCGATGAATGGTGTTAATGATCCTTGACCTGAAGATCTTTACTGAAGCTTTCTTGTCTTCACCTAAAAGCTAAATCCCCCCCCCCCAAAAATATATTGTTTTAAGTTGCTTGTGGAATCAGAATTAACCTGTGATGGCTCAGTGTATCCTCTGCCCATCCCCCACACACAACCATCATCACCAAACACTGAGGTGAGCATCACCCCCATCTGCTGTAAATCAGAACCACCGGGTGACATCATCCCGTTTCTAAATATCCCAAAGAATGAGCTCATTGGTTGGATCTGAGGAATGTACACATCGACTGAACTCAATCCTCTTTCCACCACTCGACTGGAAGAGAGAGAGAGAGACCGTGACTCACGGCCTTTTGCTTTTAAGCATCGACCGTAAACATGATGCGACGCAAAGCCCATCGCAAATCAGTTGTTGCGCATTTCTAAACGTCAACATGTGTGAACTCGTAAAGCGGAAACTCCGGGAATCTGAATCACTTATTCTACCAAGAGCAATTAACATGTCTTCAAACGCAGATGGTTACAGTCAAACAAACAAGAGAGAAGGAAAACAAGAATGTGAACTCTGCAGTATTGGAGGACATCTATTGTTCGCTTTCTCAGTGGTCTGAATTCTTGTTTGGAGCTTGGCTTGGATCTGTTACATTCCATACCATATGTGGAGGCCTCGCCGGGCTCAAGTGTGCTGTGTCAAGCCCTTTGTTTGGTCAGGCTCGCTTTCTCTTAGTGTGCATTTTTTGTGGGTGTGAACAACTTCCCTGAGTTGCAGGTTTAAAGTTACACCTACAGCTTCAACAGCTCCTCCATCAATCACACTTTTGTAAAGCTTACAACGTCTTGTCATTTGTTAAACCTCGGTCCAAAAAGGTGTTTATTTAACTCCGTGATCATTTACTTTCCTTGACCTTCGTCTATATATCAGGGACGATGCACAGCGGTTGACGTCATATGCTGCAAAGTTTTAGGCCAACGGCTAATTTTCATACGCGGTTCCAAGGAAAGATAAAAAACATACTGACAAAATAAAACAAGTCGGACACTCTTAAAAATCATATATTATTATTTTTGTTATTATTATTATTATTATTATTATTATTATTACCTTCGCGTTGAAAATGCGGAATGTAATATTTTGATCGCCGTGTATTTGTATGCGTGCGTGCGTGTTATTCGCATAAGTCAAAAAGTATTAAACCGAATCGCATGAAATTTGGTGGGATGATTGGGTATTATCCGGGGACCATTTGATTAGATTGTGGGATCGATCGGGTCAAAGGTCAAGGTCAAGGTCATGAAAAGGTCAAAATCTTATTTTGTATCCAATTGGCATGCAACTAATGCCAAAATGTTTAGAATTCAATGCCCAATCTTGTGATATGCGAAGGTATGCGCTCTACCGAGTGCCCGTTCTATTTATTATTATTATTATTATTATTATCATTATTATCATTATCATCTTTATTTAAAAGGGACCATGTACAGTTAAAACATAAATGTCACCATTTGATGTGCTGTAGCAGAGTGTAGCGTCAGCTAATTTGCATCTGTCGTCCCTTGACAGACCTTTCATCATAAAACAACATAAAACAAGATGTTTTACTTTATCCAATAGAGCCAAATAACACTAAATAGGAGATAGCTTGAGAAAGAATGCTCCGTTGCATTGTTCCACCCCATAAAGAGGAACTTTAATTCTATGTGCATGCATGTGGGAACTCGTGCGTCCACAGACGCTCGTGTGATCTTCGTCCTGCTGGGCTTTAATCCTGTGCAGTGATGAAACACAGATGTGGTCATTCAGATGTGGCAACTCGTAAAACGGTAAGATCGCTTTTGCCGCCCGGCATATCGAGCATTCCTAAAAGCATCAGCGGGAACGCTCAAAAATCCTTCCTTCCTCTTCTTTTCTATTTGCCGTGCAATTCTCCTAAAGTTTGGCAATCCTCTGTCCAAGCAGGAAGTCTTATGAATTTGAGGATCTGCTCCAGTCGTCTACAGAAAGCTGCAGGGTGGACTGGTACGCTCAGTCCAGACTGGGCCTAACGCGCACTTTATCGGAAGAGAATGTCTACGAGGATATCATAGGTAAGCGATACATCGCGGGAAGAAGTTCCCGACATGGTTTTTTAAAGTGTTATATAATAACTTTGTATTCACTAAAACTGGAAAAACACATGATTAAAGACCGCGCTGTCGGTCGGCTGTACGATTTCCTTCACCCTTCGTACGCCGCATGACCCTTTTTTGTTTCATTTCTCATCTCGGTGTGCGTCGTGCAGTTGAGTGACAGAGGTGACGAAGAGGCCAAGCTGTCTTTACTCTGCTCCCGCTTTTTAATTTAGAGCCAACGCTGCTTCTCTTTTTTTTTTATGAAATTTGACCTTCGCTCCCACCTTTATTGTCTGCAGGGTTATGCCAACCCCACCTAGAGCCCGTTTAATTTCAAGGAGCCCAATATTAGGCGCCGTGTGAGGTCGCGCTGTAGCTGAGGTTGGCTACTGTGATTGTCGGTGCAGCGGGGGGGGGGGGGGGGGGCTCTCAGAGCTTATAGAGCCATGGCACATTACTGGCAATTGCTTCAATGTGTCTTTGGTTTTTCCTCCCAGAGCCCCGGTGTGTAATGAGTGCTGCTTGCTTGCGGTAGTCAAATGAACTCAAACACTATTTGAGTGATGTCGCAGCTGATTTGGGATTCCTTTATAGTTTCCTCCTTCCATATAATGGTATTGTTCTTTAAAAAAAACTCATCAGTGACGCAATATTGCTGTCTTCTCGAAGAAAAAAGCAGCTCCGGGAGGCAGAGATAAAGCAAGTGACGGACGGATGTCTAAGTCCAACCTTCACAGGCAGAAACGAGCTTCTCATCAACACGTAATCCACAGGCCCGTTCGGGGTTTCAGATGGAGAGGAAAGCAACTGTCACCACGCCTTGATAATAATAATAATCATTTATTTTATATAGCGCTTCTCAAGGCACCCGAAGTCGCTTTACAGAGTCCAGTAGTCATACACACACAGTCATCCCGGTGGTGGTAAGCTACATCAGTAGCCACAGCTGCCCTGGGGATGAGGGATGTGCTCAGCTGACAGCACACACACACACACACACAGCGAGGGGATTAGCGTGACGTTCTAGCCAGTCAGAAATGTTTACAAAAACACACACACACAAAAAAGTACATCGATCCTTTTGGTTTCCTCGGAGGGAGGGAACTGAACATCCCTCTTCATCCTCCGATTCCTTCAGGTCACATCTGGTGGAGAGATTCAGAGAGATGGATACAAAGAGAGAGGGAGAGAGAGAGAGAGAGACACAGTTTATTTTGGGGGGAAATTCAACTTTCTCTCTCCTTATCTGCAGGGGAGTACCGGTGTCTCCAGGCACATTTAGCGTGAGCAGTGCACGCATCTCATCACAGTTAAAATATATGAGCCGCGTAAAACGCACATCTGGAGTCGGAATTGCCTGGCAAACAAACGTGACTGATATGGAGAAAGGGGAAAAAAACAAATTTATATCCTCTTTGGAAAAAGCATGTGCGATGCTGTTGTGAATTCATGGTGACACTGATTTCTTCTTTTTCGGGGAAAAAAAGAAGTAAATGTTTATTTATTTATTCTGAAGATCCTCCATCCAAGGAGAACCCCTATGAAGACATAGAGCTGGAGGGAAGTTTCGTCGGAAGCAAATGTGTTTCACCTGCATCCTCGTCTCCCGTCCCCGACACGCCAACGAAGGTACGCGATCGGCAACACGTCGCTGTGAGAAACGAGGATCCGAAGAGGTTGAACTCAAACGACCTTCCGTTTTTTTCCTCGTCCCGCAGCTCTCCTGCAAGCCCGGCTTCTTCAGACAGACTTCAGAACGGCGAAGCTTCAAGCTCCTGGAGCTGCGTAAGCCCGGCAGGGACACTGGCATCTCCTCCCCCTACCGAATCAGCCCCCCCTCCACACCCAGCAGCCCGGACGACACCCCCTGCCTCTCGGGAGACCCGTACAATCGCAGGAGGAGGAAAATCCCCAAGGTAGGGGAAGTCTTGAGAGCTCATGCTCCTCTGTCTGAAGTGTGTCCAGGAGGAAGGCCTCCCAGAAGGTGTATTGAAAGGATCTCGTGAGGAGCCTGGGCAGATTTTGGTGTATTTGTTCAAAGGAGTTAACCCTCCTGTTACCTTTAGGGTCAATTTCACCCCATTCAATGTTTAATGTCGGTGTTCTTTCGGGTCAATTTGACCCCAGGCTGTTTTTCACTGTGTCAAACATATAAGAAATATCAACTTTTTTATATATTTAAAGGGCTATTTAGGAAGTCAACAAACAAACATAAAGTACCTCACACTTAAACTTGGAAAACAATATTAATTCTAATAATTTTCTGGAGGTTTTAATTGCTGGGGTCAAATTGACCCCAAGGGTAAAATATGTCAGTAAATATAAAGGTAACAGGAGGGTTAAACATGGAATGGGGTCAAATTGACCCTAAGGTAACAGGAGGGTTAAGAGATGGACATTCCTTTTTTTCTTTTGACCTCCTGCAGGTGGTGCTGATAATCAATGGCATCTTCGAGGCCCGACGAGGGAAGAAACGAATGAAGAGGGTGTCTCAGTCCACAGAGTCCAGCTCGGGGAGAGGTGAGAACTTTTTATCGGCTTCACGTCAACTGTGGATTTAGTTTGCACTTTAAAAAAAAATATATATATCTATCCTGTCGAGCTCTGAAATGCCTCTATAAAAGAGGTTGTGTTTTGGTTTGTGTTTTTCCTGTTCGCAGGATGTCTCGAAAAACACTTGTTAACAGAGTTCAACAAAATTTGATGGAAAGTTAGACGATGGGCCAAGAAACAAGTGATTAGTCTCTGGTGGGAAAACAGATCCAGGTGCTGATCCTGGATTGTATCCAGGAATTCTTTTTAAAGCTTTCTTAAGATTGAAAGAGCGTTCACTCTTCACCTTTTCAGAATTGTTAGAGGGCAAAGAACATGAAAGACATGCTGTCACACGCTCACACACTAACTCATGCAAATATCAAGAGTGTATTGCTCCCAAGTTAAATAGATAATATATGAATACAATCCTAAACTAGAATGGGCACTCGGTAGAGCGCATACCTTCGCATATCACAAGATTGGGCATTGAATTATGAAAATGTTGGCATTAGTTGCATGCCAATTGGACAAAAATGTATCGTGCTATGGTAAAAAAAAGATGTTGACCTTTCCATGACCTTGACCTTGACATTTGACCCGATTGATCCCAAAATCTAATCAAATGGTCCCCGGATAATAACCAATCATCCCACCAAATTTCATGCGATTCGGTTCAATACTTTTTGAGTTCTGCGAATAACACGCATACAAATAAATAAATAAATACACGGCGATCAAAACATAACCTTCTGCATTTCAATGCGAAGGTAATGATGCACCCAAGCAGGACTACAACAAATGCTATTAGAAAACTTCTGTTTAATACGGTTTTGTTGTTAAAATAACACGTTTTGATTTGCTCAGAACAAAAAATGTGATAGAAAATTTCTAAAATAACGATTAAGTGTATCATCAGTACTATGCACACACTGCAGACATGTTTCATGAGGTCACCTTTGTTACTCTCTCAGTTTGACCAGAAAGACTTCACAGGTCTATCTCCATAAAAGGAGAAATCATATGTATCCACTTATTTTTATGGGTAAAGTTACATGCTGTGGTCATTTGAGACTGACCCGTGTTTCAGAGGGCTGGGTGGTGTGTTGTGAATGGAAGCAACGAGAGCAACATCCATGTGCTTCGAGTTTCCCGCGATAGTCGTTTGCATTCTGCTCACACTCTTTCTTCTCTTTTATTCAGTGACGGATGAGAACAGTGAGTCGGAAAGTGACACGGAGGAGAAATTAAAAGGTGAGAACAGAAAATGCACACGTACATTTGCAGTAGCTCCGTCCATATAGATAGTATACGTGTAGATTTGTACCCGTGTAACTTCATCATTTACAAACAATGTGCACGATAACGGATTCAGGTCACAGTTTTCTTTCTTTTAATTGTTCCCATATATTATTATCATCATAAATACACACAGTTGTAACTGCAGATTGCCGTACACACTGACCTCTGTGCATGTTTACGCATACATGACACAGTTGACATAGAAGTGTGCTTCTCTTGCCCTCAGCTCACAGCCAGCGCCTGGTGTCGGTCCAGTCCATGCTGAGGCAGACGGGGCGGTACCGCACTTTGGAGAGGGATCTGATGGACTTGCAGGAGAGGAAACTCTTTGAGTATTTCATCGTTGTTGCGCTTCATAAAACCAAGGCCGGAGTCCCATACCTGCCAGAAGTCACACAGCAATTCCCCCTCAAGGTAAACCGGGAGAGAAATGTTCCTGAAGCACTTTTTTTTCTTTTACTAAAATGAGACACTGGAAATTATTTTTATATTTATATATATTTTTCATCCAGCTTGAAAGAAGCTTTAAGTTCATGCGGGAGGCTGAGGACCAGCTGAAGGTCATCCCTCAGTTCTGTTTCCCCGACGCCAAAGACTGGGCTCCCGTCGACAACTTCCCCAGGTCAGTCCGGGTCAGACAGCGGACACGGCGCTTTAAAAAAAAAAAGTGAAACAAAACTGAAACGGAGGAGTTTCCCGGCAGAGTGTTAATAGCTCATCTATTATCCTCGCTAATAGCCAATTATTAGAGAAGAAGCTGAAAGAGATGACCCCCCCCCCCCTTGGGTTCTTTCTTCGACGATGGAGACAAATGATTACATGGTTGGGGTGGATTTAGCACCTTTTACACCTGGTTTGTTTTCACACAATCACCTCCCTTTGTATGATGTTTTTTTTTTTAAATGGCTGCTTTACCAAATACCTCCTAGCTCAGCCTCTCAATGTCTGCATTGTTCCGAGAAGTGATGATGGCTCGCTAATTATTACCTGGAGGCAAACGTTCGATGAGAGGGGGGTCAGGGGGGGGGGGGGGTCACCGCCTGCTTTGAACTTGCTCACTCTCTGGCCTGTCAGAAGGGTCGCTCGCCTCCGGTCTATGAGAACCTGTCAGGTGGAGCTCAGGAGGATTTGTGTGGATATTTGCAGAGTGAGCGTGACCTGTTTGCCAAAACACAAAGTCAAGTTTTCTGACTTTGAATATTTTTCTCCAGAATGTCTGAACTATTTTTGATTGTTGCTCTGTTTTTCCTCTCCAGTGAGACGTTCTCGTTTGTCCTGACCGGTGAGGACGGAAGCCGGCGCTTCGGTTACTGTCGCCGATTACTGGTATGCTCTTGAAACTCGTCGGTAGCTTCTTTTTATTTCGATATAGATCATCCTAAATGCACTTTTCCTTTACGCTTTTACCCTTTTCTTTCAGTTTTATCAGTCTGCAAATTGTCAATTATCTTATTTCTGCAAATTTCCTCGAATCTGGTCGGAAACATTGATTCAGACATTTCTCAGTAAACGCGTCTTCAAAGAAGCGAAACAAAGGCTTGCTTTGCTTCAGCGGTCTAATCCCGTAGTTGGACTCGAGTGAGCAGTCTTGTGACACTCTGTTTTGAAGCTGTCTGTTTTCTTGCTGCTTGTTCACAGCCCAGTGGTAAAGGCCGGAGGCTCCCCGAGGTCTACTGCATCGTCAGCCGCCTGGGCTGCTTCGATCTCTTCTCCAAGGTGGATAAAGGGAACCCGAGCATGCACACACACACACACACACACACACACACACACACACACACACACACGCACACCCCCGATCCCATTTAGACAGCAGGGCAGTACCACCCTCAGTGCCCACAGAGCCACGCCCACTTGTATTCAAGGCTCCAGTACAGACACACACTTGAACTGCTGATGATGTGGTTATCACAGAGGAAAAAGTTTCCCGTATTGGGCTTTATATTTATTTATTAATATTTATATATATATATATTTATATATATATACTGTATATATATATATATTTATATATATATATTTATTTATATAGGTACTGCAACAAGGCACACAGAGCACAAGGAAGACAGCACTAAAGACAACAATCCAATAGGAGACGAGGAAAAGACTGGCACAATATATAGGGGGGGAAACACAGGTGTACGGCATGAGACACTAACGAGACGAGAGTGGCTGAGGGCAGGTGAAGGGAATTAACCAATCAAGGAGACAGAGGAGACACAGAACAGGGCGTTACAGGTCCAAAAAGAAGGGTAACTACTGTATATCTGCTGTTCAAGGTCGATGGAAAATAGATTGAAAGCTGTCTCTGCATCGGAAGTACTCACAATATCCGGAATATGTGCCATCTGTATCTGATCGGCTACATACGAGTTTAATGCTGAGCAGATGCGTACAGTATGTGTACGCGTGATGGATTCAGGCTGTTTGCGAGTTATTAACTTTTGACTCTTTCCTCTGCATCTTGATCAAGAATGAATATGTGTGTGATGATGAAAAGGCAGTAATGTTGACTACATGTATGTATCCCAAAGGATTCTCAGTTACATTGAGTTCCCTGACCCATTAATTTGTGATAGCACCTCAGTACTTATAGAAGTATTCGGGCTTTCCGGTATTCTAATTACAGTGCCCTCTCCCACCCCCCACCCCCCTGTGTTTTGCAGATCCTGGATGAAGTGGAAAAGAGGAGGGCTATCTCCCCTGCTCTGGTGCAGCCCTTTATGAGAGGCATAATGGAAGCTCCCTTCCCTGCTCCAGGAAGGACCATCACTGTCAAGAACTTCCTCCCGGGCTCTGGGACAGAGGTGAGACGAGGGCGCTGTCGCAGCATTCCAAGTGTTTCACCCCCATTCTTGGAGGCAGATCACGGATGCTTTTAAAGATGATATAATCCCATGAATGTCCTTATATGTATGCGTCTCTCTCTCTATCTGTGTTTCCTGCAGGTGATAGAGCTGTGCAGGCCTTCGGACTCTCGTCTGGAACATGTGGACTTCGAATGTCTCTTTTCCTCCTTGAGTCTCCGCCTCCTTCTCCGAGTGTTCGCCTCTCTACTTCTGGAGCGCCGAGTCATCTTCACCGCCGACAAACTCAGGTTGGCCTCCCGTTGTTATCGGAGCTCTGCGTCGACCTTCCCGACCTCGAGGTCACGCACCCGGTCCTCGCGGCGGTATTTTGATCAATCCGCTTGCGATTAGATTATCAAAGGAAGCGTTTTGGATGCTGGATAGACGAAGAGTAAAGAGTTTGAGGGATGTGACGGAGTAGCCGAGGACGAGGAGATCCTGACGAGAGTGAGAGAGGAAGGAATGCTGTTGTGTTATACAGTCGCCGGGGGAACAATCACTTCTTCTCTGGAAAGATGTCCCGGATGCCAGATAGAAGGAGTTCGGCTTCGGAGGACGACTCCGGAGCCAACACGTGTGCGCGGTGACGTCATCACACACGCCCCCAGTCCACTTTGAACCGTTAACTGTTGTGGTACACCTGGTTTCAACATGTGGGCCGAGCAGAAGCGGCGACTGCTTCCTGATTTTGGTTCAGTATTCTGGGGAACCTCCCCTTATCGCCCGCGTGCTGTCGGTTCAAAATTACGAGAAGCATTTCTCACCGGAGCTCAAAAAGAAGAACACGAGTCGTTGCACATTCTGTCCTGTGGAAAGTTGGCCTCGTCAATCATATATATATATATATTTATTTTTTATTTTTTATGAATTAACTGTGAGCAGATGCACACCTGGAAGAGATTAAGTGCACGGGGGTGGAGTCTGTTTGCTGCTGTTGTATACTTTTATTATAAGTGTTACATCAGTGTCCCTTAGAGATGCTTTTTTTTCACATTCCTCTCAGGGTAACAGGAATGCATTTTTAACATTATGTTCAAAATTAAGATTTCGGTAGGACAGGAGAGGCCTATTGGTTAGCACCATCTTGTGGTGGAGGCTAGTATTTCAGATTGTTTGAAAACTCCAGCTTTTAGAGGCCATGTTTTGCTTTTGGGAACATGTGTGTGGTCTATTTGTCCGTTTCTGGGAATAACAATGAGATATTAAACAACTTTGTATCGTCTAGTACGTCTGAATCAAAGACCAGGACCTATTTTGCTTCACTATCACGCTCTTGACCTTGTGCATGTGTCAAGAAGTTCACCGTTGCTTCCTGGGAAATGTAGGCGGCGGTCACTACTCTGTGGTGCATGTGGAGTACAACATGTTTGGTGCTCGCTGTCCAGAATTCACTGAACATGTAATCTATAACTCCGGGTAGAGAGGTATGTTGTGGAACAAAACGGGGGCTTAAGACCATTAAAATAAATACATAATCATAAATACACACGAAACCTTGACATTAAAAACAGTCTCACCACAAGATCTATGTAGGAGCTGTTCTGCATATTTTGTTTGTATCCCACAATGTTCTTTATTTTTTTTTTGCATTCTCATGGCTTCAGATACAAGTTGACCTACATACTCTAACTAGATCGGGCACTCGGTAGAGCGCATACCTTCGCCGCAGGCACTTTTTTGGTACCTTTTCATGACCTTGACCTGAAAAAGCGTGGCAATCCCAAAAAAAATTACATATTAAACTTTTTTTAAAAACATTTTTCAAACCTTGTATACAAAAAAGATTTCCAGACATTCATATTTTACAAATTCAAAACTAAACAAGTTTAACTAGAACGGGCACTCGGTAGAGCGCATACCGTCGCATATCACAAGATTGGGCATTGAATTATGAACATGTTGGCATTAGTTGCATGCCAATTGGATAGAAATGCGCTCTGGTAAAAAGAAGATGTTGACCTTTTCATGACCTTGACCTTTGACCCGATCGATCCCAAAATCGAATCAAATGTTCCCTGGATAATACCCAATCATCCCACCAAATGTCATGCGATTCGGTTTAATACTTTTTGAGTTATGCGAATAACACGCATACAAATAAATAAATACACAGCGATCAAAACATAACCTTCCGCATTCTCAGAATGTGAAGGTAATAATATAACATTACAGTCTATTAATATAGTATCTGCTGAAGGTGTATATTCAGTTTAAAGTGTAAAATGCAGTTGTTAAAAGGTTTATTGTGTGTTTTCTGTAAATAAAATACTTGATAATGAACATGTTCCCTTTCTCTCCCCCTGCAGCACGTTGTCTCAGTGTTGCCATGCCGTCGTGGCTCTCCTCTACCCCTTCACCTGGCAGCACACCTACATCCCCGTGCTCCCGCCCTCCATGCTGGATATCGTCTGCACCCCCACCCCCTTCATCGTGGGCCTCCTCTCCAGCTCTCTGCCTCGACTCAAAGAGCTGCCCATAGAAGAGGTGCGATGAGTTCATCTTTGTTTTTTTGGGCATGCGCTGACAGTGGCTCCAGGAGAATGACATCACTCTCCCCCTCTGCTCTTCCCTCAGGTCCTGGTGGTCGACCTCGGCAACAGTCGCTTCCTACGACAGGTAGAAACCATAAAAGCCACATGTGGCAACTCTACCAGATGTTGCGTGAACACGACGCGTTAATTCACCGCAGTGTGTGTGTCCTGTGTTTACATCTGTGTCGCTTCCTCCACAGCTGGATGATGAGGACTCCATTCTTCCCCACAAGCTGCAGGCAGCTCTCGAGCACGTGCTGGACAAGAGGAAGGAGCTGGCCAGTGAGAAAGGAGATCTGCCCAATGGTGACTCGACATACCTACTACAGTATTCTCCCCGTTGAAATGGACTGCACAAAGTATGATCCCTGGATTAGATGAAATTCAAATGCTCTTGAAGTTCTGGGCTGCTCAGAGTATTTGCAAAACTTAACCTCCAGATTTTAATATAATCTGATATCATGATAATAACTCATCCCTGAGCAGATGCTGCATGTCAGCTGATTTCAATAGAAAACCCGTTGGACATTTGAGACATCTACGTCTATGACTCGTAAAGCAATTTGGAAACAGTCTTGTGAGACATGAAAGCATTCTTCGTGGACCGGGTTTTATAGGCCAATTTATTATTATATAATAGGATAGCGACATTAAAGTTTTTCAGGATGTATCCATCCTATGAATCTTGTTTTTTTTGTTCTGCTATGTTGTGGTTTGAAATGTCACATCCCAAAAGTAATATAGCAGCACACTATTATGCAACATCGGACCTCAGTGTGTCAATCCATAGAGTTTAGTGTAACACGGCTCTCATGCAGCAGTGAGGAGGAGTCGTATCCATCGTGCACGACTAGTGTTTCGCTGACTTGGGATCAGGCTGATTTTATACATTCGAACCACAAATAAATCCAATGGGTATGAAATATTTCAAATTTCTGGCAAATTTGAGGACTTACTTATCTGAAATGATGTTTACATTTTTGAAACGCATCAAAACCTGCTGGAAATTCACTTTGGTCACTATATTTTGTTTCCTCTGTATATTTAGTATTTTAGTATTGTTATTGTTTTTTTTTTTTTTCTATTAATGCTCTAATGTGATCCTGAAATTTCCCCACTGTGGGACTAATAAAGGAATATCTAATCTAAAAACATATACAACAGGACGCATTATAAAATAATGCTATATAAAATAAATGATTATTATTATTATTATTAATGTATGACGTGTTAATGTTACGGCTTGGCCGCTTGACTTTTGATCTTCATCACATTTCTGGAAAGTGTATGCAATATGTCAAAAGGTTAGACGTGTATGGTGAGTAGCGTATCTGTGAAGTTTCAGAAAGTTTATCTTCCTACATTCTGAGTTAGAAGTTTGATTAAAATCACCCTGGAGAGATAACGGTTGCTTTATTTTTATTGATCACTCTTTTTCCAGATCCTGGATGTATAAATCTTTTCATCTTTTCTATTTCCTTCCAGACTCCAGCTGCCTCAGCACGGTGGTCTCGGAGGCCTTTGTGCGTTTCTTCGTGGAGATGGTGGGCCACTACTCCCTCTTCATGGGTGGAGCGGAGCGAGAGGATGAGTCCATCTCCTCGCCCACCTCGCCCAGCCCCTCTTCGTCTTCTTCTTCTTCCTCCCCCTCCGCGTCCTTTCAGCGCGAAGCCTTTCGCAAAGCGGTCACGTCCAAGAGCCTGAGGCGGTTCCTGGAGGTGTTCATGGAGACCCAGATGTTCACCAGCTTCATCCAGGAGAGGGAGCTGCGCAGGCAGGGCCTCCGAGGTACGGAGCCCCGAGCAGCTGCCGTCGGGCTGCTGTACAGATTAGAACAGTCATACCGATGTGCATATGACAACTAGTCATTAAAAAGTGTTTCCATACGCCTAGAACAGGGGTGTTAAACTCGTGTTCACCGTGGGCCAAATCCGCATCATGGCCGCCCTCTTAAAGTGCCGGAAACACTTTATAAACTCCTCGAACATATTGTTAAATACTAGGGCTGTCAGCGTTAACGCGTTAATCTATGCGATTAATTTGGCCGCGATTAACGCACTAACATATTTTAATGCAATTAACGCAACTTTGTTTACTTCCGGTGTGCGTTGAAGTTTTTGCACCCAGTGCGGTTTGACACTGTTTCCGTTTTTAAAACAATTATTTCTCCGCGAAAATAGCAGAAATAAATTTAAACTCCTGGATGAATCAGTCGGGTTTCCTCCTGCTCCTCCTTCCTCCCGTCTGCTCCTCCGATTCACAGAGAAACGGAGAGGCGACGTGTCGGATAACGCGGCGCGGAAAGAACTCGTCACACGAAACCTTTCACCGTGATTTGTCAATCCGTTTGTCTGTCAACATTTTGTGAAAAAAACAACCAATGAACACTCAGTAAATCACAAAGGTGAGGCTAATTAGCAGCCTGTCAGTCAGAGAAGCCAGAGAACACGGCGCGAGGACAATGCGCCTCATTATATAGAGAGCTGAGATTGTTCTGGAATGTTTGATGTATAACACGTGGGGGTATGTGTCATATGCAAACGCCTTTAAAAGGTTAATTTACATTTTTTTTGTAAAATGTATAAAATGAGCCCAGCCTCCAGAGGGTGAACATGACATATTTGAATGTCAGTCAGTTACCAAGGCCACTGGTTCTGCTGTGTTCAATGTTAAAGATGACAGGACCAATGGGGTCTCAAATATATATATATTTTTTCTAATCTGGATGTTTCACTGAAGAAACAATTTATCATCCACGATATTAAATACCTCGCTGGCACTTCATAGGTAGGAGCCTCTTTGAAAACACAGCTCTGTGTGAAGTTTTGTCTTTAAAAAGAAAAAGAAAAACTTTTACTCGCGATTAATGAATTTCAAAATGTGGGATTAATTAGTTGTTTTTTAATCGATTGACAGCCCTATTAAATAGTGTATTAATGGATAATTATTGTACATAAGAAAATGTCTAATATTTCAACATAAATCCATTTAATCTTCAAAATAAAAGCACGGGATATTTTTCTTCAATTTCTTTAAGAAAAGGTTATCACGTGTCTTTAAAGCCGCCAGGGGCCACATAAAGCGGTGCGGCGGGCTGGATTCGGCCCACGGGCCTTGTGTTTGACACCTGTGGCCTAGAAGAAATGTCAATTAACCAAACGGAGCAGCATTTTTTATCAAGCAGATATAGTTTACAACTCATTCTCCACTTATTCACTTGTTTTGGGTTTAAACTTCATCACGTGATCTTCATCAGCAGTTTATTATTCACGGGATTGTCGAAGTTCCACGTTTCATAATACAGTGAATTAAGTAAAAAAAATTCTCCCAAACAGCTTTTCATGTCAACAAACAAAAGTTATGTTTACATCCAGTGCTACTCACCGAATCTTTAAGTGATGACGAGGACTCTGTGGTAGTCAAAAGTTGAGGTCAGGGATCCTTCCCTCAAATAATGTAGTTATAAATATATATCTTAATGTATTCTGTTTTAAGATCTCAATATTAATGTTAGTGTTCGAAGTAAATAAGTGAAGATGAAAGGTTATGTATGTTGCTTTTTCAGTATCGTGTCAGCCTCACCTCATCCGCTCCATCAGTTGGATGTCACTCATATACCAACAATGTTAAAAAGTTTTGATTTATGTCGTGGTTTTTCTTGAAATATTTGACTTTTATTTTCCAGGTTTGTTTGAGGTGAGAGCACAAGAGTATCTGGACTCGCTGCCGGGGAGCGAGCAACGAGGAGTCAACAAGTTCCTCAAGGGTCTCGGTGAGAATAACCGTCAATCGATCACTCACTCAATCAATCAATCAGTTGTACCATTATAGAAAATGACAATTCAGAGTCGCTCGGTTTAAAAATGTTAAAATTCAGAGTGAATTGTTACATTGAGCGTAAAAGGCTCCGGTCTCACTCAAACAGCACTTTGTGTATTTATTGTTCACGTCTGGTTTCCCCCCATTTTTTTTTCACTTCAGGAAACAAGATGAAATTCCTTTCCAAGAAATGAGGTTCGGAGTCAGGATGTCATGTGCGAAAGTAGCAAAACACGCAGAGAAGTGTGTCGCAAAAAAAAAAAAACACACGGGAAGAAGACGCACACGCTCCCCTGGATGTGGAGAGCGTGGAGATGGAGATGTGTCTTGATGTCAGAACGAAGGAAGACCCTTGAAGGGATCCGGACTCGTAGCTTGTGAACATGAGGGAATCCGGGGGGAAAAGTTAGTCCAACACGAGAAAGCCGAGTCCATCAGCGTCTCGATGGACGTCCATCCCTGGGGTGGGGGGGGGGGGATGGGGGTGACACTGGAGGTCCCATTTTGTACAATACCTTCCTATACATTCCAAGTCTTTTCTATAGAAGCTTTTATAAATACAACAGTACAACTTCTTTATCAACAGGAGGCTTTTAAGTTAATTTATATCCTCTTTAGATAAACGTAATCTCTTTTTTTGTTTGTTTTTGTTGTTCCTTCAAATGAGTGCAAACAATTCTCCTGTCGTGTGTATAATAGGCTTTATTTAACAGAGTCCAGTCCAGATTGTTTGTCGACCACTTTTTGGGTTGCGGGGTGAATGTGCCACTGTTGTCAGGAAAAAGGATTGAGCACCAAAAGGAGGAAAATAAAATGTTAAAAATAAATCAATGTGAATACATCTCTCACGTGGGTATGGATGGACTCGATCTGTATCTTAGGCCAACTTGTAAACTTGATTGAGAATGCAATGAAACTTTTGAAATAAAGTGATTTGAATATTTCAATTAGACAAACGCCTCTCTTGGTACAACGGTGTGTGTATTCCATGTTTCCTCAACTTGTAGCAGACTTAAAGTGAGACCATGTCGCTGTTGAGTTCTTGGATCCCACATCACAACTCAACTGTGTTTCACTAAAGTCTAAAAAAAATAACAAGCAATTGTTCCTTCCTGAGGCACAGACCACTTAAAGAACTGTCCACGGTGTTACTCCCGATGACCACAGGTTGACTTCATGTTTCGAGAAGAGGTCCCTTCCATCCTCCAGGAGGCGCTGTCCTCGCATCCTTTGCCCCTTTTGACATTTCCGACTAGAGAAAAATTAAGGATAATGTATTGTATGAGGATAACCAAATATTTGTGGAAGTATTACCCCCCCACCCCTAATATGAGACACCTCAATCATCACTGGTGCAGCCAATAGGCCATTTTGACTTGTCATTGGAAAAACGATGATGTAAAAGATTAAAAAGCTGCTTTGATATCAGCTTCCTCACTGTCTCTCTCACTGGGAAAGAGACAGTGACCTATATAGAATAGATATATTCTCTCTTGAATCGAGAGGAGCCGTCATTAGTGTTGGTAACACATGTGCTGTCATGGGGGGATTAGGGTGGACCCAAATGCACGACTCAGGAGACAGATAATGCAAATAAAGATCCTTTACTGAGAGCGTCGTCAGGAACGGAACAGACAGAATAATCAAACACACTGTGGAACGCTCGAGGGTTTGGTCGGAAAAACACAAGACAATCTGGCAGAGGACAAGTGAGGGAACCGAAGTAGACAGGGACTAACGAGGGAATGGGCAACAGGTGAGATGGGCATGAAGACCAGGTGAAGGTAATGAGGGACTAACGAGGGAGTGATCAGAGGCAGGTGAAGGGAGTTGGACTGACGAGATGGGAAGCAGGATCTGGAATGACATGATAGTTAGTGACAGGATGAAAACTACTAATATAACAAGGAAGGTGTGGAGCTAAACTGTTACAGGTGCTTTTACTCGGGGTTTTTTCGGTTGACGACAAATAAACCTACATCTGCAAGGTCCGGACAGGATTGATAAACACAAAGTCAGCCAATGGACATAGACACGTGGACAACATGTACAGGTCACTGAACATCCTCTGGAGGGAAGTTAAATAAATCAGACCTAAAGAAATGGAAAGCGTGAGGCACAGCCGTAGATCTATACTTAGCACACGTGTGGTAGAATGGTGAGCAGCATATGGCTGCTCACTATTTGAAACAAAGATGATTAAATATTCCATTCATAACTTTAGTACAATTCCATGTGAAACCACTCATTAGATCTGACCATTGAACCAGTACTATGGCATACCCACACTGTCCACTAGAGGGTTCTGTTACCCAGTTCGTGTAAATACAGTAATATCTATATATATATTACGTGAGGGTAAGATTAACTGTAGTACAGTAACATACAATATACCCAAATTATGAGTAATGTGGTATAAATACAACAAACAAAAAATACATTTTGCACCTTTTTTAGTTCCCAATTTAGTTAATGTGCAAATGTATTCACAGAATAACTTCCTTGTCATAATAACTAACTCCATCATCAGTCATCGAACAAGAAGATGAGCGCTTTCATATTTCTCTGTTGTCATGTATGTATTTGTCCCTCATCTTAAATACATGGCTTTTACACTATTTCTTCTTCTTGATGATATTTGCTCTCCACTCCCCCCTCTCACCACCCTTTTTCTTTTGCTTGTTGCAACCCTCCTCCTCCTCCTCCTCCTCTCCACCCCTTCGTCATTACGCGTTGACAGGTCAGACCTGCCTCCCTCACCTCCCCTCCCCTCCCCTCCCTCTCCCCCTCGGTCTTTTTCTCTCGCTTTTTCCAGGCTTCATGTCATACCACGGCTAATTCCTGGAATTCCTGCCCTCTCCTCTCGCTTCAAACACACGCGGCTCCGGGAAGGAGACGAGGCAGCAGGAGAAGGGAAAAAAAGAAAGGAAAAAACCCCTCAAACAAAATAAAAGAGAAACCTTCCTGAATTACTCTTCTTTTATTCATAACAATAATAACATTGCTCTACCTGCCTGCCAGACGCGCGTCCCACCAGGTAAGCTCCTACAAGTGTTCTTACACTATTTCTAAGAGTCGGTCTCGTGATTTTTAAACTGCGTCTTCTGTCGGAGTTCAAGTGAACTCAGAGTTGGTGGAATATTGCGCGCAGTGCACGTGGAGTCGGTGTTCCTCGCCGCTTTCTCTCTCGATGCTTCTTCACTGACGGTGGGAAATAACATTCCTCAAATATCTCGCATTTCTTCGCTCAGATTCCAGCATTTTCTTTTTCTGTAATTCCAGCACAGGAGTGCGTGTGGTTTCACTTCCTGTCCGGAACTTTTGATTGTTATTATTTAAAACATTTTTTGTTTTGTTTTTAATGAAGGAATAATGAGGAGCGTGCGTCTGGGTACAGTTGTACACCGGCGGACTGAGATAATAGAGATAATACTAATGTATTTATTAATTCCCAGGGTTATTATCACGCACGTGTCTATAGACTAAGTGTTTGTGACCGTTAGTGTTGACTTTATTGTTTCTGCATTTCACGACGCTGTGTACAGAAAGAAGTATTCAGATCCTGTACTTGTAAAAGTAAAATATAACGCAATGTTTAAAAAAAAGTCAGTCATGTTACAAGTCAGTGTTGCTTTCAGATCCGTTACTTTCATTAGGAACTCGTTGTAAATATACTTTACTTGTACAATTCGGTATTTATTTTAGTGGAATATTTTTAGCTAAATGTATAGAACAATAAAAGTACTCACAATGCAGGCAAATGGACTCAACGTTATTCTATGTATATTTATATTGTAACTACACTGTTATTATTCGTAATGCAATAATATCAAACACGTTTTAATGTTGTAGGTGCTTATTGCTGTTTTTCTGTAATACTTAAAGTAGCTATAAATAAATAATTAAAGCACAGTAAGTACATTTCCTCTCTTTAATAGTGGGAGTAAACTATACAGAAGCAGCAGGAAACAATACATTTAGTACTCAAGTAAGCTTTAAAAAGAGAAACATTTTCAGAAGGTACAGTATTTCATAATTTCCAGTGACATGGTTAACCTGATAAACCCGTTTTGTGAAGTAATCCAAAGGCAGCTCAGATATGTTGGAGAACAAAGACACACAGAGTTATAGAGGGGCTTCTTATTTCTTATGCTGCTGCCTGACTTGGCCAGGTCACGCTCGAAAAAGAGACTCACCTGGTTAAATAAAGGTTTAAATAAATACAAAAATGATTAAATAAATACTAGTAGAACTGCTGGTGAACAAAAAAGCGAAGTCGACTTTAAATAATCATTGTACGACATAGTTTTTCAGCCCAAAATCCAAATGTTTAATTTACACGAAGACAAAAATACAGCACACATTTACATTTGAGACGCTGACGGCAGTGAATTGTTGCATATTTCCGTTTATTTGATTTAGTTTTCACCTCTACGGCATTCTTTTAGAATGTTGTGACGGACTCAACCAGATGCACAACTTCACCAAATGTGCGTTTTTCCAAACAAAAGTGTGACTGACAGACGTGCTATTGTTCTCCGTACAGCTGCATCGCTGAAAGGAAGCCTGGGAGGGAATGTTTACGAGCAGGGGTCGAGATGACGAATGGAGGAGGGCTTGCCGGGGCTGTGCGTGTGTTACGGTGCCCCCAGAGGGGCAACAGGTGGATCGGAGCATCTAGTGACAGTGTGATGTGGGGGGTGGGACACACACACACACACACACACACACACACACACACACACACATTCACCTGTCACAGCCTCCTCTGAAGTGTGTGACAGCCAGAGGCGGTTGGGTTCTCTCCAGGCTTTGGGCCCATTATGTCAGGTTTCGGGTTCACTATTGTCTCAGACTATGAGTTACATGGTAATGTGAACTCTAAAGTTGTATTGTTTGCACTGCGGTAGCATGTGTGTGTGTGTGTGTGTGTGTAGGTGGATGTGACTGGGCCTAGAGGTGGATGTGTATGTTTGTGTGGGTGAATGAGTGGAACAAGTCAGAAGGGAGGTACAAAAAAAGGTATGAAAAGGTGTGTGAGTAAGCATGGGATTGTGTTTGTGTTTCAACCTTGTGTGTGTGTGTGTGTGTGTGTGTGTGTGTGTGTGTGTTGCTGCCCTGAAACAGGTCCTCTCCATAGCGGAGGAGTTCTTCATCTGCCGTGCTCATCCCACATCGCGATCATTCCTCCCCCGCTCGCACGAGAGAGAAGCGAATAATGCCTCAGATATGAGCCTTGCAGAACAAAGACTTTTCTGCCCCCCTCCACCCCCCCCCCCTCTCCTTTTCTACCCAAACCGCACTCTGCCCCCACAGCTCTCTGTGCAATGTGTGCGAGACTGTGTCGTCCATTGATTCCATGCCGGTCCGATGGATCCTTCTGTTGGACTATCGTGGGGCGGATCTGACAGACCCTCTTGTCCTCTTGGGCTCCAACTCGTCTGTCAATGACATGGAGAGAGGTCAGGGGGTCGAGACTCGCCTGCTGCGTCGGATAAGGAGTCGGAGCTGTGGGATGTGGGGAAACATACAAAGTGCAGCTTGAGTCATTTCAAGAGGTTGTGTTCTTGATCCCCATCTCTGCTGGAACTGATTTATTTGCGTGTATTCTTTTGGCCACTAGGGGGCAGCAGAAACAAGCTGTGAACACAACATCGCCCTAGAAGAGGATATTCTGTCAAACGTGTTACTTCCTATTATTTACACATCCAGCAGTTATGGAGTCGCTTTGTTCATTTGAAGTTGCTTCTCGCCACCGGCAGACGTAAGTCCAGCGTCACTCTCTTGGTCGCTCTGTGTTGGTCGCCATCATCTCCTGAGCGACGTGTCGAGCTGCTAAATGCTCCATTGGACGAGGCCTGCTACTAATCATTATTTTAAATATTTATTGAAAGATATGGGAATTATATTCGCAATGAATAGATGATTTGTTGGGCCATGTTAAGTTAGACAATGGTGAAAAGGGATTTTTTTTTAAATCAGTTTCTTTTTCTTCTGTGATTATGGATTGCATGTCTTTGGGTTTGAACGTGCACACGTTACTTAACGCTCAGGAAAGTTTGATGGGTATTATTTCCATTTTCTTTTGACATTTAATGGAGTAATCGATTGATTAATCAATAATCAAAATGGCAGATTAGTTGGTATGTTGTGATGTTTGTTTTAAGGACTAGTTTTCTCTCTTTATCATGAATCTGTGTGTGTGTGTGTGTGTGTGTGTGTGATGTGCACAGCTTGGAGTCTCCCACATGTGCTCTCAGCACAAACTCAACAAAACAAACCCGTTTTTCTCTCCACTGCAACTTTCCATCAAATAGCCTGATCCCCAGACTGAGTTTCCTGCTTTCACATTCCCGGCCTGATTAGCACACACACACACACACACACACACACACACACACACACACACCGAGTGGGAGCATGTTGTATGTTATGTCTCGTTATTGCAGAGTTGTTGAGCTCTGCAGATAAACACAAACCTCCACAGATAATGAAGGTTTAGGTCACCCTTCTTTTTATTTTATATTTTTCTTACATATTGACTTGGACTCTCACACACTCTGCACTCTGGTCTTTGCACGTCTTCCTAGTGATTACTGATAATGATAAAATACCAGCGAGACAAAGGGTGAGTAGCTAGCAGCTCCGTGAGGCACTCTGGGCTCAATGCTCACGGTATGATGCTAACAGTCTCCCCGTAACAACGCCAGCATGCTGCCTATCAGTGGGTTTCAACCTTTTTTGAGAAACTATTAAAAAAAAATGTCAGATCAGAGTCTACATTTTTCTTTTGAAATATTTCTCCATCATTTAATTCTACGATCAAGTAATCAATGCGCTACCTACCGCCACCTACTGGCGCGGAGGAGTATTTAATTACTCGGCCAGCCGCTCTATTACAGGCTCCGACACGCAACGATGGCAAATTATTTGCGACAACTAAATAATATATTTTCTGGACCGATTAAGTGAAATTGGAAATTTTTCCACGGCACGCTGGTTGAACATCGCTGGTGTAGCAGATATTATCATGAATCTGTGTGTGTGTGTGTGTGTGTGTGTGTGTGATGTGCACGGTGTTTATGTGAATGAACGGTGGTGCCATCCGGACCATGTGTGCGTGAAGGAGCGCTTCTGTAGCCCGAACATTGAACTGTTGGCCGTGGGGATGCGCCCGTACTGTTTGCCGAGAGAGTTCACGTCCGCCATTTTGGTTGTCGTGTACGTGCCGCCATCAGCTGACGCTGAGGAAGCTGTGGACACCATCCACTCCACTGTGTCTGCTCTGCTGAATCATCAGCCTGGAGCATTCATGGCCATCACTGGTGACTTTAACCACACCACATTGGAAAAAGCTCTGCCAACCTTCCATCAATACATAGACTGCCCAACAAGGAACAATAAAACTCTGGACTTGCTGTATGCTAATACTAAGGATGCATACAGCGCCACTGCCCTTCCCCCCCTCGGCAGGTCTGATCATGACCTGGTCCGGCTGACACCCAGGTATGTTCCTCTGGTGAAGAGGCTGCGGTGACCACCAGGACTGTGAGGAGGTGGTCTATGGAGGCTAACGCTCTACAGGACTGCTTGAGTCAACGGACTGGGATGTGCTGTGTGGACCGCAGGGAGGACATCAACAGTATGACCGACTGCATCACGGAATACATCAAGTTCTGTGAACACACCACCATCCCATCACGGACTGTGCGCTGCTTCCCCAACAACAAGCCCTGGATCACCAGGGACCTGAAGCGCTTCTTAACATGAAAGCTGCTTTCAGGTCTGGAGACAGGATGAGCTGAGAAAGCCCAGCGCAACCTAAAGGTGAAGCTCAGGAGGCAAGGACTCCTACAGGAGGAAGCTGGAGGCCAAACTCCAGCTGAACAACACAAGGAGGTGTGGTCTGGCATGAAGCAGATAACTGGCTTCAAGGTGGGAGGAGACAGCCAGGGGCTCCTGGAGAGGGCCAACGAGCTGAACTGTTTTTTCAATAGGTTCAGTTCACAGCCCCCCCCGTCTCCCCCCCCACATCACACCTCCCAAACACCTCCTCTCCCCCTGTCCCCCTGCTGAGCTGCACATCCACCGAGCCCTCAATAACAATGGGCTCCTCTACCCTCCCCCCTCTCCCTCTCTCTGTGACGACTGACCAGGTGAGAAGACAGCTGGAGAAACTACTCCAGCGCAGAGCTGAAGGTCCTGATGGCATCAGCCCCAGGGTCCTAAAGACCTGCGCCACCCAGCTGTCTGGTGTCCTGCAGCGCCTCTTCAACCTCAGCCTGAGGCTGCGGAAGTCCCGTGCTGTGGAATACGTCGTGCCTGGTCCCTGTCCCAAAGAAGTCAGCACCATCTGGCCTCAACGACTACCGACCGGTCGCCCTCACCTCCCATGTGATGAAGGTGCTGGAGAGGCTGGTCTTGGCCCACCTCCGGCCGCAGGTGAAATCATCGTTGGACCCTCTGCAATTTGCTTACCAGCCTCATGTGGGAGTGGACGCGCCATCATCTACCTGCTGCACGAGCTCAGTCGCACCTGGATGGAACCGGTGTCTCTGTGAGAGTCACTTTCTTTGACTTCTCCAGTGCATTTAACACCATCCAGCCGCTGCTGCTGAGTGAGAAGCTGGTGGCGTGTGGGCGTCCACCATCTCCTGGATCACTGACTACCTCACAGGCAGACCACAGTTTGTCAGAATGGGCGTGTGCTGTCTGGAGCGGTGGTCAGTGATGTTGGAGCCCACAGGAACTGTTCTGTCTCCTTCCTCTTCACCCTGTACACCAGTGACTTCCAGTACAACACGGAGTCATGCCATCTGCAGAAGTACTCTGATGATTCTGCAGTGGTCGGGTGTATTAGGGATGGACGGGAGGAGGAGTACAGGGCAGTGGTGAGTGACTTTGTAAAGTGGGCGATGAGAACCACCTGCGGCTGAACGTGGCCAAGACCAGAGAGATGGTGGTGGACTTCAGGAGGAAGGCGACAGCTCCTACACCTCTGAGTGTCCTGGGAGTGGGCGTGGACATGGTGGAGGTACAAGTACCTGGGCGTCTCCATCGACAGCCGACTGAACTGGAAGGCCAACATCAACGCTGTGTACAAGAAGGGGATGAGTCGACTCTTTTTCCTGAGAAAGCTTGATCCTTCAACGTGTGCAGCAAGATGTTGGAGTTGTTCTACCAGTCGGTTGTGGCCAGTGTGCTGCACTTTGCCATTGTCTGCTGGGGAGCAGCATCGGGCCGGTGACACCAGCCGTCTTAACAAACTGGTTAGGAAGGCTGGCTCCATCATCGGCTGCCAGCTGGAGCACCTGGAACAGGTGGTGGAGAGGAGGCGTTGAAGAAACTGGTGTCCATATTGGACAACCCGGACCACCCTCTCCACCACCTCCTACAGGGGCAGAGGAGTTCTTTCTCCAGACGTCTCCTCACGCTCCGCTGCCACAAGGAGAGATACAGGAGAACATTCCTGCCGACGGCTATGAGGCTCTACAACAGTTCACCTCTTGCCAGATCACCCTAACCCTTCTTATATTTTGTGTTTTGGTTTTTTTATTCTTGTGTGTTGCTGCTACTGACTCGACAAATTTCCCCTTGGGGATTAATAAAGTATATATCTATCTATCTATCATAACGGCCACCAAGTTAGTTTAGCGTACATTTGAGAATGAACACTGAACTGAAAGGATGAGGATGATGGGGATGTTATTTCCTCAAAACACAAAGTATTGGACAGAAGGGCATTTTTACCTGATGAAGCTGCTAGACGAAGGTCTCGGGGGAATAATATTTCAATTTCCCTCTGTTTTGGTACACACCGTGTGTTTTCACGTGAAGGTTTTGTTAGTGTGTGTGTGTGTGTGTGTTTCAGCATTGCAGATGAACCTGCTTTGAGGAGTCCCGTGAGTGTGTTTAAGTATCCGTGGCTCATGTGTGATGCACGCGCCTCTCTCTTTGTTAAAGGGATTTTTGTTCCCCTCATAATTTGATGCCATGAGTGTGTTTGTCTCCGTGGTTTTGTTAAGGGGCGAGTGTGTGTGTGTGGGGGAGGGGGGGGTCAGGGGTTACGTGGTGGCCCCATGCCTGACCACAGCACCTGCTGGGGGATTATCCCGTTGAGCGGATCCAGGGAAGAGGGGCCCTCGTGGTGGATGAGGGGAGGGAGGGGGGGGGGCAATGGTGGACTAAGTGGAAGGGGGTTGTTTTAAGGCAGGGCTTAGGTTAATTAACATCCTGGACACTTTGACGGAGGCGCGGAGCAACCACACTAATGGTTTACGGCCTCCACCCGTCTCTCAGTGAGCTACAGTTATTTAATATTGTGTTACAAAAACAATGGAAATGTCAACATGTGAGTCATGTGTTGTGGTTTCATTTAGACAGTTGTGTATTTTAATGAACACATTGGTTCACTGTCAAGTAGTCGGCCAGCTCGTGCTCAAGATTAGGACTTATTGTGTTGTGCAACGGAAAGATTCACTAACTTTTGTTTTCATGTGCCTGATTTATTTCAGAAAAGTTGTGTTTGGATTCGTATAGCTGCTTTCATTAAAGGCCTTAAAGCCGAGTAGCTCTAATTGCAGTCTGTTATTATTATTTGTATTATTACTATTATTATTATTATTATTATTATTATTTATTCATTTCTTTAGGATAAAAGACACAACTCCTAATTATTTAGTTTTCTTTGACTGTGGTTTCTAACTTGCTGTCGTTAATGTTCTCTGACTCTAATTTAGTTGTTTCTGGATGGCAGATATATCTGAGAACAATATAAATTATATATATTAACATTACAGTAACTTTCTTTTGGATAAAAGTCTTCCTCTCTGACCAGACGGAGCTGAAATGGAAACATTTTCTTTAAACCTTCCCAGCCTCACGAGAGATGACCTGTGAACTAGTTGATGATGAACAATCTCACTCTCGCTTCAGAGCGCTGTCACTTTCCTTTTTTCTATTCGGGCCTCACTGAGTTCAAAGGTGAGCCTTTTCACATCGAGCACCAGTTAAAGGAGAATATTTATGGGGCTGCCACCAAATATTATTTTCATTATGAATGAATTTGTGAAATGTTTCCAAATAATTGATTAGTCATACAACGATCATTCATAATTTCCATGAGTACGTTTTGTTTAACCAAAGATATTCAGATCCAGTGCGACCTTAACTTTGACCACAAAAAATGTAATTTTAGTCTGCATGAACATGTGTTCACAGTAATTTCAACAAATCTTTCAGTTGAAACCCTGAATATGACCATTTTTCTTTCTGCCGGGAAGACGGTACACTACTGGAGAAAAACAACTTTTAATTTACATGTGTCAGCAGGAAAAAAATAAACGAGCGGTGGCCTCGAAACACGAATAATACGACCGTCTAAAACAAGCCTACGTGTCTACATCGTCTATATCTATGTGAATGTAGCTCTGAGCTGGTCCAGTCTGCTCTCAGTGTTTCTGACTCTGTGTGTGTGTGTGTGTGTGTGTGTGTGTGTGTGTGTGTGTGTGTGTGTGTGTGTGTGTGTGTGTTAGTGAAAGGGACGGCAGACTGGTCGGACGCTTAGCAGGAAGTCTTGTGTAAGGAAGAGTGAGGGGGGGAGGGGGTGGGGTGGGACTGGCTTGAGAGTCTTACTCACTCCACACAACAACAACACACTGACTCACCAGCTCACTACGACCTTGTCAACTCACACACACACACACACACACACACACACACACACACACACACTTATGACGTAAGGGTCTTTCTTTCTTCTCTTTTGCCCTAAATGGACGTGGAGGTCTCTCCGGTTCACAGCGGCAGGAAGCTCTTTCTTCCCCGCGCGTGTCATACCATCGCTCCATCCGGCGAGAGGAAGAGGTGGAGGCCGACGTCTCGCCTCGAACTCTCTCGCGTAGGAAAACAGGAAGTGACTCCGTCGGAAGTCAAACATCCCGACGCTCTCGCTCTCCTGTGAATCGGCTGTTTTCGTGGTGCCTTCAAGGGCCAACGGGATGTCAAGTTCATACTTTTGATTTGTCATCAACGCATCGATTAGAGTCTCAGCTGCGGATCTCCACGTGTAACGATGCGGTCGACTGTGGTCTTGATGAAGATGCGGGTCATCCTTAAAAAAAAGCCTCCTGGCCTTAATATCCTGATCTGATCCTCCTGCGTGTGTGTGTGTGTGTGTGTGTGTGTGTGTGTGTGTGTGTGTGTGTGTGTGTGTGTGTGTGTGTGTGTGTGTGTGTGTGTGTGTGTGTGTGTGTGTGTGTGTGTGTGTGTGTGTGTCTGAGGACGATGATCCCTCTTTAATGTGTCTCCTCATTTGTTAACTCTAGGCCCATTCTGCCCCCCCCCCTCCCCCTCCTCCTCCTCCCCCTCCCGCCATAACACTATAGTGCCACTTTATTTAATTTTTCTCTCTAACCCTAACAGGGCTCTCAAGTTTTGAAGACAGGCAAGAGTGACATTCCCCCCCCCCCCGCAGAACGACATTTTCGGATATCAGTCAGTCGCGCGCAATTCCAGGATGCTATATTTTCATTGGTTGCTGGATTAAATCTTACCCAGATACAACAGATACGGTTTTTTTTTCTGATTGGCTATTGTGTAGCCCATTTCTTTTTTTTGATTGGCTGATAAGTGGCTCCTCACAGCAGAACTCCAGGGGAGCGCTTGATTCCTCCACGGTGAGGGCAGCCAGCTCATGTTGGCGCGCTGCGGCACATTAAAACATTAAATAGCCGAGAGTTTTTTTCAGCGTGAGAAATATGATGTGTGGCGGGAGTGCGTGACGTAAGACCGAAATGCGTGAGTCTCACGCTCAATGCGTGACACTCGAGAGCCCTGCCCTAATTCATGATCTGGATCAGGAGGCCGATGTGATCGCGTCGTACTGTTTCACGCGGCGGCCTCCCTGCTCTCGGAGGCTCAGAAGACTTTTAGAGTGAAAAAACCCTTCATGGTCAGATTTTGGTGGCTTTCGTGTTTGATTCAATGTGAAGGATTACATGGTCTGCAAGTTTTGGACCCCTCGAGTTTACCCGGTCAAACGCCACGAAAGAAACTGAAGTGCTAGACCGCTTTCTGCTTTCCTAGATAGAAGACTTTTTGGGGGAGTTAATCATAAGGTTTTGGGACTTTTTTAATCTAAAGCAGCCCACATATCCATGAAGTGTTGAAATGATAAATCGGAGAAAAGATTATACAATTGACAGGATATACATACAAAAAAATTTAAAATCTGGTTTACGATATTGTTAATTGTCTGTTATTTTTAAGCATTTGGTCGCGTAACACACGTTATATGAAGACAGCACCGTGGCTTTGAGGAAATGTCCTTTTTTTAATAGCGTAAACAATTCATTATTGATCAGCAATGTGAAGAGATTAATACAAAAGTGTTAATTGCAGGCTTTATAATTATTTTGAATTTAATTCTCATTTTTTCATCCTGCTTCGTGTCCATGCTCCATATGTCAGAACATGATATTAACTGACTTTTTATATTATTATCCAAACTTTTATTTAAAAATAAAGTACATTTACAATCATACTTAATTATTTTGAATTTAATTCTCATTTTTTCATCCTGCTTCGTGTCCATGCTCCATATGTCAGAACATGATATTAACTGACTTTTTATATTATTATCCAAACTTTTATTTAAAAATAAAGTACATTTACAATCATACTTAATTATTTTGAATTTAATTATAATTTTTTCATCCTGCTTCGTGTCCATGCTCCATATGTCAGAACATGATATTAACTGACTTTTTATATTATTATCCAAACTTTTATTTAAAAATAAAGTACATTTACAATCATACTTAATTTACATCAGTAAATTCCTTCTCAGAAGTCTGACGTTTGACTTTGAATAAATCTGTAACTATCGAGATATTTCATCGTCCTCTTCTCTCTTTCCCCAGGACTGCCTTCCACATCCAGACCATCATCTCATCTGTGGATTTCATACAGCCGGGCACGCTCACTGCGCTCTCTCCCATCATCTCCCCTCCTCCCCCCCCCTCCCCCCACAACCAAGGACCCTCCACCCCCCTCCCGCCCCGCGCTCCCCTTTCCGTGGTCCCACCACGTCTGCGGAGTGGGTGCCGGCTCCCTCCCCCAGGGGTGGGAGCGAGGAGCTGGGGGACGCACTCGACAAGCCCCTGGAGAGCGATGCGGAGGGCGTGTGGAGCCCCGACATCGAGCAGAGCTTCCATGAGGCCCTGGCCATCTACCCGCCCTGCGGCCGCAGGAAGATCATCCTCTCTGACGAGGGCAAGATGTACGGTACGCCCACCCCGACCGTCGCAGACTACCACGTGCACCTCTTGCTTCTTCTCGAATGACATGATACACACGGGACCCGAAGATTAGTTTAGTTACCTTAGCATTGAAAATGCGGAAGGTTATGTTTTGATCGCTGTGTATTTATTTATTTATTTGTATGCGTGTTATTCGCATTAATAAGTTTTAAACCGAATCGCATGAAATTCGGTGGGATGATTGGTTATTATCCGGGGACCATTTGATTAGATTTTGGAATTGATCGGGTCAAAGGTCAAGGTCAAGGACATGAAAAGGTCAAACTTTTCTCGAATCGCATGAAATTTGGTGGGATGATTGGTTATTATCCAGGGACCATTTGATTCGATTTTGGGATCAATCGGGTCAAAGGTCATGGAAAGGTCAAAATCTTATTTTTACCATAGCACGGTCAATTTTTATCCAATTGGCAACTAATGTTCATAATTCAATGCCCAATCTTGTGATATGCGAAGGTATGCGCTCTACCGAGTGCCCGTTCTAGTTTAGTTTATTTCGATCAGCAATAATATACAAAAATCAAAATTTCAACAAGAAGAAAGTGGCTAACCGAAAGGGTCAAGGCTGAAGCTATCAAGCTTATAAGTGCCCTAACCTATGATTTCACGAAAAAACTTATTTCAGAGAACCATATACATATACCTATACATATATATACACATGCACATACATATACATATTCACACACCCATACATATATTTACACATACACATACATAAATACACATACATACACAAACACCACACATACACATAAATACACACACGTACATATTTACATAAAACAATAAACAAAACAAAACTAAAAAATAGTCCCCATTAACCGTTACTTATGATGCGTCATCAATGCTGTTACATCTGTACTTCTCCAGTCATGTCTTTACATTTTTTCTTGAATATCACCAGATTTTTACTGATGATGGGCTCATGTTGCTCTTTAGCCAGCCGGAAAAAAGTCCTGCTCAATCTCTTCTCTTACCACATTGTCCATTTTAGATTCAGGATACCTCAGAATATCACATGTGAATGTTAAGACTTTGCTGTGGTCAGAGAAACCTGAAGGCAACACGCACAAGATTTAGATGAGAGTTAAAGATAGCTGCAAGTGTAACATACTTGATTCCTTTTTCTTTTTTTTTTACTTCTCTGAGATGCATTTCTTTATTTTTTCTTTTCTTTTAGAACATTCAATTGGGCGAGGGGCGCATGATAACTTGTTTAGGACTTAACCCAATAGAGTGCATTTATCTGCCAAGTGTGTCTCCCTCTCTTCTTCCAAACAGAGGTGAATCTTTCTCAATCGTCCCTCCCGGCTCTCTTACAATCAATATTGCCGTTTAGCTAATCTCGTGTCGTGCTGAAACTTTATTGGACCATAACATATCGGAGACTTTTCTTTGAATGTTAGTTTTTTGAGCAATGCCTCAAGGCGAAATACAAAATAATAAACATAATCGTCATCAATACCCTTGCTTTGATGTACAATTAGATTTGGGAAATATTGATCTCAAAGTGTCATCATTGGCTACAAAGAATTGATGATCTTATTTATTTATTTGTATTTAAACCTTTATTTAACCAGGTGAATCCCAGTAAATTAAAAATCATTTTTTTAAAGGTTGACCTCGAAAAAGAGACTCACAAGAAAGTAAATGTTCAGAGACAATGACGTAACCGAGTTAATTTAACCCTTCCTCTTAGGACATTGAAAACATATCATCATGTGAGTTTTATGTTTACCCAGTTGTCCCCAATAAATTAGGAAAAGTCCTGAAATATGAAGCAAAAAAAATTCAATTCAATTCAATGGGGTCAAATTGACCCCAAAGGTAATAGGAGGGTTAAGAAACATTGACATTTTTGGGAACCTGCCTCCATTTCTTTCATGATATATTTAAAACCAGTAAGTGGTATCAGTTGTTATACAAACAGACGATTATTCTAGACACTTCCCACTATAAACGGCACTTCAAAATGTCTTTACTTAAAAAAGAAGCCATGCTGCTTTTCTATCCGGCATCTTAAAGAGCCATACACACGACAACCCAGTGAAAGGGAAATCATTAAAGAACAATTCATCAGCCTCATCCACGTGATGAACGTGATTCATTTGGGACGTGTCATTGTGTGTTGGCAGTGATCGTGGTGTGTACTTTACAGTATTCTCGTTACCAAATCTATCTCCGAATCGCTCACCCCCGAACCTCCCCGCTTGTGATCGCGCGGCTCGGATGCCAGCTTTGTGCCATGTTGTCCCAAGTAATCTATTTGCTATGCGGCCTTAAATGTTGCTCGCGATCAAACCGTCTGTGCTATTGTGTAACTTATCAACATCTTCTTCTTGGTTCCCTCCCAAGGGACGTGTTCTGTTTAATTGCCTCCCGGTTTGGAGCGGGTCTTCCCCCTGTTGAATCTTTTGGATGTTGACATTGCCGAACAGGGGGTCGTGGAAGGTGAGGTGACATTACTCCAGGACCTCTTGCTGAAAGATGTTCGCCGGCAGATGGCTCTTCCATTGTGTGTCCTCCTGCCCGTCCGTCTGATAGCGGATCCGCTGGGTGGAAAACGGGGCGGCCCGGAGGTCGCGGCGCTATCAGACGGCCTCTGTCATCGCCGGGGTCCTGTCACCGTGCCAGACGGCTCCTTTCACTGTTGGCTCTGCCGAGCCGAGCTTAGCCACCTCCCGAGGTCACGGCCGTCCTCCGATCAACACGTAAACCCTTATAAAGCCTGTGATAACAGTTGGGGTGAGGGGCAGGTGGCTCGTTCTGTGTCACGGGGGTCGGGGCGGGGCGGCGGCTGGGCGGGTCACGGTGGCGATGCCGCGGGGTTTTTTTGGCATTGAGGTGATGCGCAGCGCGTCGGACCGCCAGGAATGGCATGTGCACTCGGGAGCCCCGGGAGGTTCAAGGTCGCTCGGCTGTCACCCGAAGCCAGAGGAGACGTTTACCCTTTAAGCGCCTGGGGGGGGCAAATAAACACCGAGGTGGTGGGCAGTGGTGTCTTGCAAGACCTCGGGTTGCCGTAAAACTCTCACACCTGTCTCTAGTGGGTGTGTGTGTGTGTGTGTGTGTGTGTGCCAATGAAGCTGATTCTGATTATAATTCTGGTGTGTGTGTAGTTTGTATGTGTGTGTCTGTGTGTTTGTGTGTGAGTGTGTGTGTGTGTGCCAATGAAGCTGATTCTGATTATAATTCTGATTCTGGTGTGTGTGTGTCTGTGTGTGTGTCGGTGTGTGTGTGTGTGTGTGTGTGTGTGCCAATGAAGCTGATTCTGATTATAATTCTGATTCTGGTGTGTGTATGTGTGTGTGTGTGTGTGTGTGTGTGCCAATTCAATTCAATTCAATTCAGTTTATTTGTATAGCCCAATTTCACAAATTACAAATTTGTCTCGGAGTGCTTTACAATCTGTACACATAGACATCCCTGCCCCAAAACCTCACATCGGACCAGGAAAAACTCCCAAATAACCCTTCAGGGGAAAAAGGAAGAAACCTGGAGGAGAGCAACAGAGGAGGATCCTCTCCAGGATGGACAGGTGCAATAGATGTAATGTGTACAGAAGGACAGATTTAGAGTTAAAATACATTCAATGAATATGACAGAGTGTATGAATAGTTCATAGTAGGCATATTCCACGATGGAGACCTCCACGATCCATCAGGCAGATGGAGGTAGAGAGGAGGAGGGGCGGAGTCTCAACAGGACAGTGGCGTAGTCAGGAGCAGGAATTCCACGACCCAGACCTCGATGATCCATCAGGCAGATAGGATCTATGCCGTCTCATAGGGTCCGATGACCCCATGAGACGTGAAGTCAAGGACTCGGGGAGAAAGCAGAGTTAGTAACGTGTGATTGAGAGATGAAAATTCATCCTTAAGGAGAGAAAAAAGAGGAGATAGGTACTCAGTGCATCCTAAAACGTCCCCCGGCAGCTATAAGCCTATAGCAGCATATCAAGGGGCTGGACCAGGGCAAACCTGATTCAGCCCTAACTATAAGCTCTGTCAAAGAGGAAGGTCTTAAGTCTACTCTTAAACGAGGTGACTGTGTCTGAAGCTGATTCTGATTATAATTCTGATTCTGGTGTGTGTGTGTCTGTGTGTGTGTGTGTGTGTGTGTGTGTGTGTGTGTGCACCAATGAAGCTGATTCTGATTATAATTCTGATTCTGGTGTGTGTGTGTGTGCCAATGAAGCTGATTCTGATTATAATTCTGATTCTGGTATGTGTGTGTGTGTGTGTGTGCGTCATAGTGAGAGATGTCGAGTTGTTTTTTTTGCGTACCTCCTATGCGATTACTTCTGTGATTTTGACTCTGCCGTTTCTCTTTGTTTCACATTCCCTGTCTCTCTTTGTCCTCTCTGAACACCTCGTGTCAGTTTGCCCGTCTGCCTTTCAGCCCCCCCCCCCAGCTGCTCTCTGCATGCAGTTCAACCTGACGGCCTCGCAGGCTAATCCAGATTTATGGCTCGAGAGATGATGCAACAGTGATCCCTTGCTCGGCCCACTGTTGTCCCCTTCCAGCCCCTGCAGCGCTGCTGTCCTCCCCTTTTATCGCCATCCCAGGGGGTCGCAAGTGGCCAACAACTCAAGTCATTCAGGCGACCACAATCAATGCAAAGCCACTTTGAAGGTCTTCAGTGTTGTTAATGTTGTTAAAGCGCTGATGGCGGGCTCCTAAATCCAAATATCAGCGGAGAATATCTTTAAAGGCAGACATGAAGCCATGACTTAATGTTTTTTTTAGAAATGTTATTTCCCCTTCTTGCATGGGCTAAATGTAGATGCATAGCCACAACAGACGAGCAACATAACGGTTGGCCGAGAGCGACATGCTCCGAATTTGAGCTTGAATTCCACTCTGAGGAATGAATGCCATTCTTTACTAAACAATATGATATTGAGTCTCCGAGCAGCGAAACACAGGGAATGTCTGCTTCTATCACTTGTAAATTCCTAAATTGAATGGAATGTTTTTTAGCCCATATTCCGGGGTGCATTCATCGCATTACTTTTTACCATAATGCAGCGCATAGCTCTGGCCCTCGCGCTCCCATTAGCCGACAGACCCATTAGCTCGCTTATTAGGGACGGTGTCACGGACATTGCGGCGGTTATGTGCTCCAGCGGTAATTCGACATGCATCGGCCAAGGAAAACATTTCCTTCCTTGTGTGGCTCTCGGCGAGAGTCGTGCCCTGTGGGGAAGGGAAGGCCTCGCGCGCAAATAATGGGAACAAAATAGTTCCGAACCGATGTGCTGACAGCTCTCATGAGAAGAATGTGGCGCTGGAAATTGGATTATCTTCCCTCTTTATCTTTTTTTGTTTGTTTTCTATTGGTTTTTTTCAAGTGCAAAGTGTAGATTTTATTATATTTTATTTGTAAAAATATTTTTTATTATAACACAAAAGACAACACCTAGACATAACACCTAGAGGACGACGAAACAGTGGACAAAACATCTTAAAGTCAGAGTATTGACAAAAATAAAAAATAATAAAAAATGCATGTGTGCATTTGCATGTGTGAGTACGTGTGTGTGAGCTTTTTTTAATTACATTTTTTTTAAATTAATTATCTTGACAGCTCTCACGAGAAGAATGTGGCGCTGGAAATGTGATTATCTTCCCTCTTAATTTTTTGTTTTGTTTTATATTGTTTTTATTCAAGTGCAAAGTGTAGATTTTATTTTATTTACAAATTTTATTTATTTATTATAAGACAAAAGACAACACATAGACATAACAAATAGAGGACGACAAAACATTGGACAAAACATCATAAAGTCAGAGTATTGACAAAAATAAAAAATAAATAAAAATGTATGTGTGCATGTGTGTGAGTGTGTGTGTGCGTGTGTGTGAGCTTTTTTAAATTTAATTTATTTTAATTAATTATCTTCCCTCTTTATTTACTGCTACCATATTGAGTTATGTACTTGTCTAATTGTTGTATCTTATCATGTCTTTGCACTTTTTTGTTGTCGGTGACTTTATCACAAAGAGCACCTTTTCCTTACATTTTGATGGGTTCTGCTTCCTGTGAAAAAAGGAAGACAAAAATGTGTTAGTGAAGAGGATAAAGTCAACAATGTTTCCTTCACTGCAGTTCAAAGAATTCCCACTCAATGAATCGTGCTCCCACGAAGCTTCGCTCATGCAACATGTCGACCCATTGTCGTTTTTGGTCGGGCGATGCAAATGTATTTTGACCTCGAGTCATTCTCATGAAGAATGTGATGTAAAGGTCAGTGGAAAGCTACAGCGCGTCCTCACCCAGGTGCAAAGGGTGGCAGTAAAGTGATGAATTCACCAGCGACCTTGACCTGATGACCTTTTGTAGAAGTCTTCGAGAAGAGGTGGGGAAAGGTCTATTTCCACCGCGTATTTTTTAGTGTTGCACTGATGAGAATTGGAATATTCTTGATATTCTTGATGTTTCCATCATATCTTTTCATGTATTAGCATGGCAGATTTTGTGCCGACTGAAATACGCAGAGCAAACTACCTCCGCATAAATCTCTGTAATTGCAAAGACGCTTGTGACATGTTGTGTTAATATAACATGACATCTCTTAAATGTACTTCTCTGCTAGAAATACGATACTTTGGCAGAAATCAAGCGTAAACGTCAGATAGTATAGTTACTATGCTGATAAGTGCAGTAATATTCACCTGTATGGACCCTATATTTGCTTAAAATGTCCTTATAATTTCTTCAACATCTTCTGAAACAAATGATGTCACTTGGTAGTAAGTGAAAGTGAAATGTGCTGAAGCTCCTGCTTCAGTTATGTTAACTTAAAAAGAAGCGTCAGATTTATGGAGGCAGTTCTGTGAAGGAACTGCTCGGATATCCAGTTAAAATATTTTCACTATTGCATAAATGATGGATAAGTGGATCACTGCTAAATTATTTGGCTGTAGACACATTGCACATGTTGGTTTGTCCAGCTGACCTGCAGTGCACTGACCACAAGACGTCATGGTATGCCGGCCAGGCAATCACGTCAATTGATCAATCAATTCATTTAAAGTGTATTATATCAACTAACCACTTGTCTCAATTTATTTTGACCTAGATAGTACCAAATTAGATTTTTTTTCCTTCCAGAATACCTTTAGGAAATATTGTATATCTTAGTACGTCTGAATTAATTAAATCATACTTAAATCTGTTGGTTAATTACTTGAAAATAATGAATCAAGAATTCACAACAATCCCAGAAATTTAAGACAAATGTTCTGATACTTGTCAAATTCAACTATTATTTTATTTTGAGTTAGATAAACAGAACTTCATATGAAAAGAAAATGTCCTAGAAGTATGTATTCGGATATGATTGGAGTTTGAGGTGCATCCGCCTCTTTGACTTCAAACTACCGCCTGTGTTTCATTTTTAAATGAACCATTCTTCGTGGCTCTCGTCACGCTGTTGCATCACGGGCTCTATTCCGCGTCGCTGGTGTCGAGGCTCGGCGTCGAGGTCTTTTCAGAGCTCAGCCGGCTGCGTCCAGGCTCTATCGCAAGGGCAATAACACCCAGCCAAGACATTCCTGCAGCCTAAATGTGACCTTTGTTTTCCAGAGCAGACATGCCGGGGCATATGTGCTGCTGAAGGGAACGTATGGCTGGCAGATGTGTCTTCGGAGAGGATGGCAGTTTGTATACAGATAAACATTCAGGCACGTACTATCAAATATAGTGAGCAATTATAATGATGAGATATCATTTGGTCAGAGGTTCAAAAGAGTGTTTAAAATTAATGTACATATACTCAAATGCAGCTGCATGCACATTTACTGGGAACAGTGTATTTCTACAGAGATGGCAAGTCATTCATGGTACTTTTAAGATTGCTAACTATTGTTTCTATCATCATTTAAAGGGACAGTGCATCCCATAATTTAAAAAATACATATTTTCCTTTTATCTCTAGTGCTTTTGATCAATCTGGATTGTTTTGGTGTGAGTTGCCTTGCTTTGGGGATTGAGAGCAGTTTCGTGCGAGACCTATTGTTGGAAGAAAAAAAGTTCCTTCATGAAACTGCTCACAACAAAGTCTGTGGATTATCTCGAATAACCGGTTCATGTTTTTTTGTGGTGCTTTAAACACTACAAGCCAACTGCCATATAGTCCCATTATATCAGAGAGGAGGCGGACATCTCTAAAAACTTTCGAGACAAATAACACAACGGGTAAAATCTGTATTTTTGTATCTATCTTGTTAAAAACTTTTAATGAATTAATTTGTGAAGAGGTGATAAAGAGTGGTGAACTGATCATTCCTAGTGATGCAGTCGTCCATCAGTTTATGTACAGAGGGGGTTGTTGTTGTTGTTGTTGTGCACAGACAAACAGGGCATGGGGTGAAGTCAGAACAGCAGATTCAGGACCCGGTCCGAAACCGGTCAGTATATAGCAGAGCTACCAACTCTCACGGTTTCGCCGTGTGACACACGCTTTTGCATGTTTTCAACACGCTCTCACGCCACACAACCAATTTCTCACGGCAAAAGAAATTCTGATTTTGGGCCGAGGCGCGTTGGTTTCTTTTCAAACTCCGCGACGATAGATGGCGCTAAGGAGCGCATCTATAAACCTATTCGCTGCATAGACATCCTATTTACCCCAAAGAGTCCCGGAGTTAGCAACAGAAGAAGATGTTCAAACAGACACAACGAGCAGAGACTACGGTGTGTTAATGCAGGGCTCTCAAGTGTCACGCATTGAGCGTGACAGTCACGCATTTCGGTCTTGCGTCACGCACTTTCGCCACACATCGTATTTCTTACGCTGAAAAAACTCTCGGCTATTTAATGTTTTAATGTGCCGCAGCACGCAAACATGAGCTGGCCACGCTGCCCTCACCGTGGAGGAATCAAGCGCTCCCCTGGAGTTCTGCTGTGAGGTGCCACTTATCAGCCAATCAAAAAAAAGAAATGGGCTACACAATAGCCAATCAGAAAAAACTTTTCTGTTGTATCTGTAAAATTTAATCCAGCAACCAATGAAAATAAAGCATCCTGGAAAGATATGTCACTCTTGCCTGTCTTCAAAACTTAAGAGCCCTGTTAATGACATGTGGTTCAATTAAGTTCTCACTCTCTTAAACTTTAAATCTTGAAATAATGTGTTGTGTTTGTGCGTGTGATTTTGTGTGGTGATGTAAACTCAGCTGTTATAACAAGCAGCAGGAGAGCACCTTGTTAACCTCTTGGTATCCTGCATGCTCAACACATCAGAGCATTGTTTGTTACTGCTGCCCACATAGCATTTATCACTTTATTTGCAGGCCTAGGAAAAGGACCCTCTCAAAAAAATTCCAAACAGCACTTTGAACAAGTAAGATGTATTATAAAGAATTTAACATAAAGACAGGACATTTGTGCAATAGAATTAGGCATGTTTTGTCAATGAGAGTAGAGTTATTAAAAAACATTACAATTCTTTAAGGTAGCAAAGATGCCTCGTAAAAGACCTTTGCGAGGCCAGAATGCAGGGTACAACATGGGTACAACATGGGTACAATGCCACATTAATTCAAATTTCCTGATATTTGAGCCACCAACGTGTGTGGCTGCGTGCGTGGCAAAATGTTGGTCACCCCCGACAAAATCTCACTCCAAGGTTTTTTGAAAAGTTGGCAGCTCTGATATAGGAATGTCAAAAATGCTCCGGGCTGAGAAGAAGACACAGAGAGAGAGAGATCAGCCCAGGCCTGTGATGACCGCGGCCCCGTTGGGGAAGGGCTGATTTACGACCTGCGAGGCCCGGAGGTTGACTTTTAGAAGGGATCCTATAAACCGACTGCAATAACCCGACGACCTCTCCCTGACCTCTACCAACAGGCCTGAGGACGAGGACACGAGGTCAGCCGGACAGAAAGCTGCTAAAACAGTGTTCGTGAGGCCCGTTAGGATCATCGCCGTCCTTTATCGATTTCAGGGAACTGTACTTGCACTGAAGTGCAATCCTATTTCAGAATCAGAATCAGAACCTTTTATTGCCATTTCTGTTTTCACATACAAGGAATGTGTCATGGCGGGTGGTGCGACGATAGACAATAACATCAACAACAATCAACGACAATCAACACGGTGCGAGGACTATGAATATAAACTTTGTTTTAAATCACTTCTTAAAACCCATTTTATAGAACAGCTTTTAAGTGATGTCACCTTTATGCAGTTCTTTGGTTCCTCTAATTTAGTTTGTCTGTTTTTTTATTTAATATTTGTATCTTACTATTCAATTTCTTTTGCCTTGATTCTCTGTAGAGCACTTTGTAAACTTTGTTTTAAAAGGTGCTACATAAATAAATTTATTATTGTTATTATTATAAATATACAATAAAGTGCACAGACAGGCAGATTTCAGAACTTTAACCAGAGTAAATCAGTTTATTAAGGTGTGACGGAAGTAATAGGACAGCAGAAGTTGTTTTTTATATGCAACAAAATTAACTTTTTTATTATTCTTACTCTCAGTGGGTGCTAAGGCTTGGACATACTTCTCTGTCTGCATGTAAGCAAACATGCACATGCATGTTCAAGTCATATTTGTATTTAAAAAAGCACCTTTGTTGGGTGTAGCTTGACTATGTATCGAAGTAGCAGGATGTCCGGTGTATCACTGGGGACAATACTCTGACCAATCAGTGGTCTTCAGTGTTCGACCTTCTAGTATTGGCTCAGTTAGTGTCGGGATGTCGTAGCCAGAGAGAGAGTCCCAAATGCCGACAACTTTTCCACAGAAAGATGTAATCCCTTTGCTCAAAACCGGTTACAAAAACGACGAAACGGTACGAACTGACACTGGGGAACGAGACACAGGGAAGGTGCAGGTGATTGGACACTGGGGAACGAGACACAGGTGGACACAATGAGGGCGGGGCTAGCAATCACACAGGTGGAAACAATCAGGAGCAGGTGAGACAATCACAGGGACAGGAAATGCAGGGAAAATAAGACACAAAACAAGACACCGAAACTTCGCCTCACGACAGTTAGACTTAGGTGGTACCAAAACAAGAGTCGAGTCGTGCTTTAATGCTTTCGTGGTTCCAACATCTACCAGCATTGGAAAGATTCCCTTCTCACAAATAACAAATGATAATGTTTGTTACGTTGCACAACCCGGCAAAAAGATCCCATGACCTTTGGATCACGCTGAGGCTGCAGTCGGACACTTTTCGTGCCCTTAAGAGATGTTTCCAGAATCAAATTTCCCCCGGACAAGTCAGTGGCCGCCTCCGGTGTAACGAACAACATCCAACGGTGGACCAGTGGATGCTGGTGTAAGGTTCCGACTGACTTTCCTGTAGTCTTGGTTGGCACAAGTCGCAACTCCCATTGGATATCATGATCTCATCGCTGTGTGACTGAGACCCCTCTCTGATCTCATGGATGTGTTGCAGGGTATTTTTAATGGGGCCCTTCCCCACGCACTCACACGAGGTGTGGCAGGGCATCTGATATGAGAACATGAATCGAAGCCTCCTTTGACAGTCCATTAATAACGCTGCTGTTTACATGCTTGCGATACATACCTGGCTAATTTCAAATGGGGACACCGTCTTATTGTTCAAGCCGTTTGACCTTTGCTCTGTTGGTGGTAAGATATATTTTTAAATCCTCATTCTTGAGAAGAAAGACCTTTTCATTGTGATTTAGATGTCGGTGTCTTTCCTTGGGTCGCACTCAACTTGCCGTGGCCAATGGTGGAAAAGGGGAAACCTGAAACTTGGCTAGAAGTTTTGTCAGCCAATAAAAGTGATCAGATGTATTCTCGGAACGCAAGACACCCTTTTCTCCGTGCCCGGTGCGCCGAGTTTGATCAGACATGAATTTCCACGTAATGCCTTTGAAGGCATTACAGGAACAACTTATATTTCCAGTTTGTATACCCAGCAGGGGGTAATCCATCAGCCAGAGATCAGAGTCCAACTTCTTAAGGCTAGAAGGAAAACTAGGATTTCACAAATATAATGCATGTGATTGCTGAGCTGATTTCTGGATGACTTTCTAATCTTAAGAAAACATACTTACTTAATTACGAATTTACTTTCTAGCTTTGCTTTTTATTTTGTTGGCACTGTAAGTTAGAATTTTAATGAAGGCTTTGAAAATATGAGATCATTAATTTAATGGATACTTTTGGTTTAATCCTAGTTTGGGGTATCATCTCAGTAATTATTTCAGTAATAACTGAGATCTGTAAATAAAGAAGATTAGACAAAGTGTTGTACCCTTTACAACAACTCTTCTATAAAACTTTGTTCTTCCTTTTATCAACATTTATTCTACAAATTCCCAGTTAAAGCAAGCACACACTGTTTTCTTCAGCCGGCTTCCCGCACCTGCTTTACACACGCCCCCTTCTTAAAGAGACAGCGCTCTTTTCCAACGGAACAACGAGCACTTTCCTCCCTTCACAGTTAGTATGTGCACAAACCGTGAATTACCGTAAACACAAATAAGGAGAAATAGACACCGTTGACCTACATCAGTAAGAGTAATATGTAATAACATTTCAGGGCTCTACAAAAGCAAGAATACCAAGCAAATTGGAATAAAAACGCCAAAGGTTCAGTGAGATTGTCTGTTTAACTGTATTCTTTTAAAAACACTGCTACGATAGTAAATAAAGTCCAACTTTTTAAGGCTATAAGGAAAACTAAAGTATTTCCCAAATATTTGATCAATACGATGTATAGGGAGTTCTAAAAGGGTCGAGCTACCGAAGTAAAAAACATGGTCTGGTTTTCTGAATTCATGAGAAGTTTTTATTCATCTGGGGCGACATGCTCACGCATCTGTGTCTGCTATTTTGAAAACCCCTATTGGATTGGAAACACAATGTACATCTTACTGTACGCTGAGCGAAGTCTCCAGAAGATAATTTGCTGGGAACTGAAAGAAGTCGCTGCTGTAACGCGAGAGGAACTCGATAGAGGAAACGTCCTGTTCATTTTAGGTCAAGTGCCCGTGGGGACTTTGACAAAGCTCTCTGTTTGCTTTTAAAGAGTTTGATTGCGAGGAAATGTGGAACACTTTCTTAATCCCCGGGGAATTAAAGAAGTATGCGTTTAGGGGCTCAAACAATCGTCCCGGCGAGTGCACCTCCCGATAAACACTAAACGGTTGAGGAGTTACGGCTCTGAAAGGAAAATAAGATTGAGACGGAGTGAATGCTGCGACTCAGGCAGAAATGTGCATGCGTGAGTCTGTGTCGAGTGTGTGTGCGACTGTGTGTGTGTACACTGGAGTAGACAGCATTTGTGAGAGTGGTTTAGTCCACAAAAGCCTCACACAAAGGCAGTTCTACAGTGTGTGTGTGTGTGTGTGTGTGTGTGTGTGTGTGTATGTGTGTGTGTGTGTGCCAGGGAACTTTACGAGGACTGAGACGGACCACTCTTTCCTCTCTTGCTCTCCAAACAGGCACTAGTTCATTCACAGATGATAATTAATGTATTAAATATTGATTTGTTTCTAAAATAATTTGATGATAAAGTCCATCTTTTACAAATGATGCATTTAAGTTTCAATTAAATTTGCTTCAACCAGGATAATCCACTCATATTCTTTATTGCTTTCCATGAAATCTTGCATACGTGTATTGTAAAACAAACAATGACACTGTGACTCCGTTGTACTGCAGGTTGTTCTTGAACGCAGCATTTTTGGGGGTCAATTTGAGTCTTTTCCCGCTAGTCTTGTGTGGCCTTTAGGGGCCGGTGTTGAAGCCCACCTCAACATTTGTACTCTGTATAAAGGGACAATATGTGCAGCTAACTGAATGGAGTATTTCAATTTATTACAACTTTCATTACTATCATAGCAGTGTTTTCAAAAGAATACAATTAAACAGACAATCTCACTGACTCTTTGGCTTGTTTGCAATGTGCTTGTGTTTCTTGCTTTGTCTTATTTTCCTTGTTTCCATATCTCAGTAATTACTTTCGGAGTTCAAATGATGACTTATAGTACCAAAAAAATAGGAAAGCAAAGCTAGGAAGTAAATTCATAAGCATGTTTTCTTAAGATTAGAAAGTCATCCAGAAATGTATAGCCTTAAAAAGTTGGACTTTAATTACTATCAAAGCAGTATTTTCAAAGGAATACAGTTAAACAGACAATCTCACTGAACCTTTGGCGTTCTTATTCAAATTTGCTTGGTATTTCTTTATTTCCAGATCTCAGTAATCATTTCAGTAATTACTGAGATGATACCCCAAACTAGGATTAAACCAAAAGTATCCTTTAAATGTCGATAATTGAATATTTTCAAAGCCTTCATTCAAAATATAACTTACAGTACCAATAAAATAGGAAAGCAAAGCTAGGATGTAAATTCGTAAGGAAGTAAGTATGTTTTCTTAACCCTTGTGTTGCCTTAGGGTCATTTTGACCCGAATCAATATTACACCCTCCCCCCGCTTTAGGATTAATTTGACCCCATTTAATGTTTAATGTCGGTGTTCTTTCGGTAGTCAACAAACAAACATAAAGTGCCTCACACTTAAACTTGGAAAACAATATTAATTCTAATAATTTTCTGGAGGTTTTAATTGCTGGCGTCAAATTGAACCCAAAGGGTAAAATATGTTAGTAAATATAAAGGTAACAGGAGGGTGAAACATTGAATCGGGTCAAAATGACCCAAAGGCGGGGGGAGGGTGTAATATTGATTCGGGTCAAAATGACCCTAAGGCAACACAAGGGTTAAGATTAGAAAGTCATCCAGAAATCAGCTCAGCATTTTATTTGTGAACTCCTAGTTTTCCTTCTAGCCTAAAGAAGTTGGACTCTGATCTCTGGCTGATGGATTACCCCCTGCTGGGTATACAAACTGGAAATATAAGTTGTTCCTCATGCCTTCAAAAGCAATATGTGGAAATTCATGTCTGAGCATGGAGAAAAGGGTGTCTTGCGTTCCGAGAATAAATCTGATCACTTTTATTGGCTGACGAAATTTCTGACAGAGGTTTAGCCAAGTTTCAGGTTTCCCCTTTCCACCATTTGTTGTCGCCTGATTGGCCGGTTTATGAAGTGCTGTGAGGTCTGACCCACGCATCGCTATGTATGGGAACATCTGACGGGGTTGTTTCCAGGTTGTGTTTCGTGACTGATGTGTGTGTTAATTTTTGGCGTTATCTTTGATCGGGACTTGTCCTTTAACTCCCACGTAAAGCAAATCTCAAGGACTGCATTCTTTCATCTACGTAATATTTCAAAAATCAGGCACATCTTGTCTCAAAAAGATGCAGAAAAATTGGTTCACGCGTTCGTTACTTGAGACTGGATTACTGCAACTCCTTGTTAGCAGGCTGCTCTAATAAATCTCTTAGGTCCCTCCAGTTGATCCAGAATGCTGCAGCTCGTGTTCTCACTAAAACTAAGAAAAGAGATCACATCACTCCTGCACTAGCTGCTCTGCACTGGCTCCCAGTAAAATCAAGAATCACTTTTAAAATTCTTCTCTTAACCTACAAAGCCTTGATTGGTGATGCTCCATCATATCTTAAGGAGCTTGTCGTACCATATTGCCCCACTAGAGAGCTACTCTCACTAAATGCGGGACTACTTGTAGTTCCTAGAGTCTTAAAAAGTAGAATGGGAGCCAGAGCCTTTAGTTATCAAGCTCCTCTTTTATGGAACCAGCTTCCAATTTCAGTCCGGGAGGCAGACACAGTCACCTCGTTTAAGAGTAGACTTAAGACCTTCCTCTTTGACAGAGCTTATAGTTAGGGCTGAATCAGGTTTGCCCTGGTCCAGCCCCTTGATATGCTGCTATAGGCTTATAGCTGCGGGGACGTTTAGGATGCACTGAGTACCTATCTCCTCTTTTTCTCTCCTTAAGGATGAATTTTCATCTCTCAATCACACGTTACTAACTCTGCTTTCTCCCGGAAGTCCTTTTGACTTTCGTCTCATGGGGTCATCGGACCCTATGAGACGGCATAGATCTATCTGCCTGATGGATCGTCTGGGTCGTAAATTCCTGCTCATGACTACGCCACTGTCCTGTTGAGACTCCGCCCCTCCTCCCCACCGCCATCTGCCTGATGGATCGTGGAGGTCTCCATCGTGGAATATGCCTACTATGAACTATTCATACACTCTGTCATATTCATTGAATGTATTTTAACTCTAAATCTGTCCTTCTGTACACATGACATCTATTGCATCTGTCCATCCTAGAGAGGGATCCTCCTCTGTTGCTCTCCTCCAGGTTTCTTCCTTTTTCCCCTGAAGGGTTATTTGGGAGTTTTTCCTGGTCCGATGTGAGGTTTTGGGGCAGGGATGTCTATGTGTACAGATTGTAAAGCACTCCGAGACAAATTTGTAATTTGTGAAATTGGGCTATACAAATAAACTGAATTGAATTGAATGATGTGGTGCCAAGGGAAAAATGACCGTGTTTAAGAGGTGGTGTGAACGTGTGTATGTGTTTGTGCGTGTGTGAGTGTGTCATCGTGTGTGTGTGTGTGGACTTGTGTGGGAGCATGCAACAATTCCTTTTGAGATCAAGAGTTGTGTGATTCACTCTGTAACTGATTGTGTTGTGTGTGTGTGTGTGTGGGTGTGTGTCAGGATCCTGTAACTTTCCTCTTTTGCTATTCAAAATTTCATTTTCATGACTCACTTAATTGCTTTTTTTTTTGACATTCAATTAATAATGACATGAAAAAATGAAAATCAGCAAATACTCACATATGAGAAGCTGAAACCAGGAAACGTTATATATATATATATCTAGATCTAACAAGTAAAAGTTGCAGATTATAACCAAACTTCTCCTGAGTGTAGGAGCCACACGGTTACTGTGGAAATACACACACATATATATATATATATATATATACATATATATATATATAGACGTTATATATATATATATATAGACGTCTCATTCTAAGGTAATGGAAATGCTAACTTTTTGTCTGTTCAAGTTATTATTTTTAAATTATACACAAAAGAGAAAAATACGTAATAATATTATTTTCCATTTCCGCTAATAGATTGGCTTAAATTCCACCCAATGTTCCCTTTCAAGATTAAATTTACTGCTGAAAGGGATTCTGATTTAATTATCCATCAATTAATCCATCCATCTATCTGAAATTGACTTGTGTGTATTCCTTTAATTAATCTTCAATTGCACAGACTTGCATGGCGGTAGTACAGAGCCCCCACTGCCCCCGCCATATTACAAAATGGCACTATTCTATTCATGAACTACACTCCCAAACTTTTACTTACATAATTATGCATACATGATAAATGTGTGTGTGCATTTAACAATCCAAACCATTCAACTGCACTCAAAAAAACGATTCAAGCCCTTCTTAGAGGTGACACATTTAAATATTGTTTGATACATTTAAATAAATCAATTACAAAACGAAGATATTTATATTGAATGGGTGTAACACAAAATGTATGAATACTTTCATTTATTGGATTTATTTAGGTTACACTCACAAAAACGATTCAAGCCCTTCTTCGAGGTGACACATTTAAATATTGTTTGATACATATAAATAAATCAATTACAAAAATAGATATTTATATTTAATGGGTGTAACACAAAATGTATGAATACTTTCATTTATTAGATTTATTTAGGTTAGATGGTGTGCATATCAACTCAAAATAAATGTGTTTCATTGGGGACTACCCTTTGCGCATGCGCCAGCTGAAAATCAGTTGTTTACATGAGGTGAAGACATTTTCAGGGCTGTTCGGTGGTGTAGTGGCTAGCACTGTCGCCTCACAGACAGAGGGCCGTGGGTTCGATTCCCAGTTGGGGCGTTCCTTCTGTGTGGAGTTTGCATATTTTGTTAGTTAGTTTATATTTTGAGTTGGACAAACACAAATTTATTTAATTTAATGAATATCGTCATTTAATTTTAGATGTATTTGATACAAATGAGTTGGACTAACTTAATTACATTTTATTGCACTGATGTGCTAAATTTGAGTTGGAGTTGCATATAATTATTGGATGGAAAACCTGCCAACAATTTAATTGAGTTCATCCAATGAGTCATTTCTTTGAGTGTGGAGGTTTAGTTTTGGAGAAGAGGTTGAAAGAAGCCACATGACTGTTAACCTCAACTGTAACCGGACACGAAATGGGACGGTGTGTGTGTGTGTGTGTGTGTGTGTGTGTGTGTGTGTGTGTGTGTGTGTGTGTGTGTGTGTGTGTGTGTGTGTGTGTGTGTGTGTGTGTGTGTGTGTGTGTGTGTGTGTGTGTGTGTGTGTGTGTGTGTGTGTGTGTGTGTGGGGAAGGGAACGAGCCTAAGATTTACTGCAGGCGTAAAGGCATATTCCATAAACATTGACACACACACCAGCTGCCTGGCTGCCTCACCAGACTGGGCCCCCTTTGGTCCGCGGCCTGTGCCGGGTCCGGTCCGAGGATCGCATGGCTGCGGCCTCCACCTGCTCGGGTCGATACGACCCGTCTGTCAGCGGTGGCGGCGCGCTGGCACACCCTCGCTGCAGAGATACGAGCTCACTCAGCACACTCGTGGGGGGGGTCAGACCCGGAGCTCTCACAAAGACACATGTATGTACTTGAGGATACACTCACAGTCTTCAGCATGGACAAACCTGACGGCCTGGATGGACACGAGCTTGAGGCTCGCGTCATCTTCCATGTGTACACACAGACATGAATGACATCATGTTTATAACAACTGTCCTAACTATGCAGTGACATATTTGTATAAATATGTAATATGTGCATAGTAATATACAGTGCATATACATTTCCTCATTCCTCACTTATTCCTTTGATGAGGTCCGACTATATCTTGAATAAAAACAGATTAGCACTTGAATGGCACTTACTCATGGTATTACTAAAGGTATTACTCATGGTATTAATATGGTATTACTAAAGGTATTACTCATGGTATTACTAAAGGTATTACTCATGGTATTACTCATGGTATTACTAAAGGTATTACTCATGGTATTACTTATGGTATTACTAAAGGTATTACTCATGGTATTACTCATGGTATTACTTATGGTATTACTAAAGGTAATACTCATGGTATTACTAAAGGTGTTACTCATGGTATTACTAAAGGTATTACTCATGGTATTACTAAAGGTATTACTCATGGTATTACTCATGGTATTTTTGTAGTTTGGCTTTCTTGAAGAAATGTTACTTTCTGTATTCGTGTTGTTCTGAGTTTGTACTCTTGGTTGATTCACTTATTGTAATTCTCTTTGGATAAAAGCGTCCGCTAAATGACGTGTCACGTGATGTACAGTCAAACTAATGGTGCCTTGGAGTGTCTCTGTACACTGACCGAGCGCCGGTATTTAACATTTTTGGAGTTAAAACATGTTTTTTCACTGTATGAATTCAGAATGTTCTCATGATTTGCTGATACACGGGTGAATAAGTACTGGAGCTTAATGTTTCCCACTTGATGATAACGAAGACTAAATATCCGCTGTTTTCTGCTCCCTTACAGGACGAAACGAGTTGATCGCGCGGTACATCAAACTTCGCACGGGGAAGACACGGACCAGAAAGCAGGTAAATCCTCTGCAAATGTTATTTGAAGCAGCCCCTATTTTTGAACTCCTCCAGAAAAAGGCCTCCACGCTGCTGAGTGATGCCCCTGACACTCTGGGTACCCCCCCCCCCCCCTGACTTCTCACCCCCCCCCCCCCTATTTGGAGGGCTAGAGATGACGATTGATTTAGGGCTCGGGCCCAATGCACAGATGCTATAGGATCGCGTGTCGGTGTTGGTTCTTCGCCACCTCCTGGATGTGTGGTGCTTGTTAGAAGGGTAAAGAAGCTGGGGAATACCGGGGATCATGGTGGGAGACGGAGGCGGGACGGGGCCGAGGGATTTGGAACTCTATCCTCGCTACGGGATCTGATACGGATGGACCGATGCACACGGGCAGTGATGGATGAGCGGAGTCGGGGTCCCTGCTAAGTCACCTGGCAGACTGGGTGTGAGAATGAAAAAGAGATGTGTGGAGGATTGTGGAGGAATGGGGGCCAGTGATGGATGAGAAAGGGATGGCGGGACAGGTTGGAGGGGTAGAGGGACACCTGCTGGCCCAATGGCAGTAAACTGATTCAGTGTTATGGAGCAACACATGTATGTCCCTCTGTATGGGCCATGCATCATGAATCCAGTTTGTTATATGAATTGTGAAGCTAAGAAAGAAGAGAAAAATAACACAAAAGATAATGCAATATTTAGTTATTTTTATATTTCATAGCAATAATTAAATGCGGTGGCTCACATAGCCTGAAGCTGCTTTAACCAGTGTATATATATATATATTTTTTTTTTTGTTGCCTAACACGATTATTTTAGATGTTTAGATGAGACTCGGCGAAGATCATGAATATCCATATTGAATTTTAATATCATATTATTATCATATATTCATATTTTCATTGCTCATTCCTTCCTTTAAGGCAGCGGTGTTGACCACTAAGCCACCATTGTATTGTGTATGCATATATGTTGTATATATATATTCATATATATTTTATTTTGTATTAAGAAAACTCAAATATCCTATCTCTAAATATTAGAATACTGAAAACACATTTTCAAATGTTTGATTTTGTTTGCTGTTATAAATTTTTTTACTTGGTCTGAGTCTAATTTTCTGAGACAGTCCTGTATATTTTATTTTTTATTTTATATTTTACTTTGTATACTTTGCACAGTCATTGTATTATATTTGTTTGTGCATGTGTGTGTATATATATACATATATGTTTCATTTTATATACATATATATACTTCATTTTGTATTTTATATTTTACTTGTATACATCTATATCTTTCATCCCTGTTTTTTATATTTTATATTTTATTCTCGTGTGTTTAGTTTATTGGTGCTGCTACTGTGACGACAAATTTCCCCTTGGGGATTAATAAAGTATATATCTATCTATTGTCTTGGAGACATTATAAATGCTCATCTCTGCTGTGCCGTCTGTCCTTCAGGTCTCTAGTCACATTCAGGTTCTGGCCCGACGGAAAGCCAGGGAGATCCAGGTGAAGCTCAAGGTACGCTACGTGAGTCAACCTCTCTTTTATACCCACTAAATGTTTTATTGAGAGATTTAACAAGTGTGTTGTGTTTAATGCACGTATCAGGAAACATATTTAAGGATATTTAAGTTTTTTTTAAATCAAATCCCTTATTGTAATCTCCGTGTCCCTGAACTACACAGAGCTACGTGTGTGTTTCATTTGTTGCATTCAAAAAAATTCTTATGTGATTTTATGTAAGTTGAGGCAGCAGCAGGTGGAAAGAGGGCGAGAACGTTATTGCTCTCTATTATTCCCCCTCATAATGAAGTTTCGTGTTTCGTTTAAGGTATGCACTGCCGTGCGTTCACAACCCATTAACACCGAGCTACAAACAATGGTCATTTTAATTGCGCCCTCTAATTGACGCTGGTTTTAAACGGCACGCTGTTCACATTTCGATGTATAATGCGAACACATTTCAGGAGGCCCGAGGCTCAGCCCGCACGATGATGAACACGATGACTCAAACGCAATCGTCAGGGAACAAATTAATCCCTGCAATATAAGTATTACATTTGATAAGCACCTCAATAAAAGTTTTTCCGTGTGGTCCGCTGAGAGCTCACACATCCCCCCGACACACACACACACACACAGTACTTTCTCAGTTTACATTACTCGTCCACCTACACACACTCGCATACTCGCAGTTGCAGCGGGGCGACTGGACTGCAGCTCACCTTGGATGGCAGCCATGAGGGGGGTTGGCCTTCTCTGACGGGCCTTTTTTTAAATAAGTCTTTGGTGTAACTGAGATCCCGAGCACATGTACCCCCCCCCCCCCCCCCATATTTCAGCTATGCCCTTGTGTTCGCCATTTCTGGGAAGAAGAATGCACCCGGGTGGCCTTGCCCATTAGGGCTGGGCGGCGAGTGCTTGTAGTCCTCTGCGGTTTGGAAAACTGCTGAAGGAGTGCATTCAAAAACAAGAGGTGTGTCACTTTACAGGAAGGACACATTTGTAGCTATCTCGCTATTTTTAAACGGATAGCGCAGCTTTTATCCAATTATTAGTAGATAAACATATCAGGCGTTTTTTTTCTTCTTCTCCCCCCCCCCCCCCCCCCCCCCGGCCTCATCTTCCAGTATGACCTCCAATGAGCGAGTTGTCACCACCGGCTTGCCCCTGCCAAGGCAATAAACTTAACTCTTGACCTAAAGGCCCTTGACTGTAATATCACCTTCTCCTCATCAGTTCTCTGCTGGGCAGGGATTCAAAGATGATGCGAGCTCGATGCTTCATTTCCCTTTTTAGGACTCCGCTGGTGTTACCGGGGGGGGCCGACTCAAATGGAGTCTGACGAGTGCTCCGCCTTTGGGGTAACTGTGTGTTTGTCTCTCTCTCCTGTCCCTCTCCTCAGGACCAGGTTGCCAAAGACAAGGCCCTGCATAGTATGGCCACGATGTCCTCAGCCCAGATCCTCTCACCCACGGCTTTCCAGAACAAGATGGCTCTCCAGGGCCTGTCGAGGCCGCCTTATCCCACTCCTGGTGGGGTGAGTCCCTTACCGGCGCCCCCTACACCATCTTATTCAGATTAGCCTGAAAGGCGGAGCAGTTGCCACGTCTATTGAAAAAAAAAAAAAATACCTTTGACTTCATCCCCAAGTCTGTGGTTTGCGAAATTGAACCAATCACATTTTATTTTTCATCACCCGTTCTACTGTAATGTGTCCATTTATTTCCCTGGATGTTGTATGAATTCACTCAGAGCTCAAGATACAAATAGTTTATCTTAAATCCAGATATTTGAGACCTCCCCTTTTTTTTCAAACTTCACATATTTTAGATTCATGAACCTGTAAAATGTACACGGATGATTTTGTTTTCTTTAAAACTCTTGTGATTGTTACTTTGGAGATTAACTCATTTTTAAAGGTGTACACAGTATGTCATTCTTTTGCGTATGCGTGTCAAAAAAATATGTTCAACTTTTAATACATTTAAGCTTGATTGTCTTTTTGCTTGTGCTTTGAAAAGCAGAATAAACAACTCATATGTGCCAATTGGTTTCAAGGTGGAATTGTGTAATATTGTTTCATTTTTTATGATTTATTTCTCCCAGTTTTGGCACGGGGCCCTTCCAGGACAGCCGGTTGGCCACGAAGAGTGAGTAGTCATTCTTTATACTCCGTGGTGCTACAAGTGTCCATCGCTGATTTCTCATGTGATCAGATACATTAGATTAGACTTGAGAGGACCTTCGAGTTCAGAATGAAACATATCAGTTCAATTATACAGAAAAGTCTTCAGCTGTCTGACATTCAGCACACCACCCTGCCCCCTGCGGTCTTCAGAGGTCACGCGGTCCAATTAGTACACGAGATGAGGGGTCACGAGGCCGAGCCGGCGCGTAACATACTTCTCCCTCTCTCGTCTCTCCAGCATTAAGCCCTTCTCCCAGCAGAGTTACACCATGCAAGCATCCGGCCCGACCCCGATAACAGGTGGGTGCTCTTTGGGCCACCCTGCTGCGTTGACAGACGGCTGTCACGAGCCGGGAAAGTGACGAGGCGACCCCGGCTGGTGACGAAGAGCTTGCACAAAGCTCGGGGGGCGGGGGGGCGACGGCGATTCCTTTTTTCCGTTTTTACGTCGACACGCATTCAAACCTCACGTTTACCCTCTCGTCCGCAGGTTACGAAAGCACGGCAGGCCTGTCCATGTCTCCCGGGGCCCCCCCCTGGCAGGGGAGATGCATCGCCAGCTCCAAGCTGCGAATGCTGGAGTTCTCCGCCTTCCTCGAGCAACCTCAGGACCCAGAGAATGTGAGTCGGCGAGAGGGGAATTGACTTTTGGTTTATTTTAATCTCAACACAAATGCATTTTCCATCACTGTATTCCTTCCCCATCAGGAAGTCTTATTCACAGTATATCCTCAAAAAAACTCACTATTTTGTTTCTTTTGTGATGGTTTTTCACTATTTTCTCCAAAAAAAATGATATGTATAGTATTATACATTATCTGTTTCGCTACTCTAGTTCTGATTCACACTTTCCATATTGTATTGTCTGTGTTGCCATGTAAGGAATAATTTAGAAAAAATACTCAGAGCGGTTTTAAATAAAACCTATGAATTTATTATTGATAACAAAGAACTATACAAAGAAATCCGATGACCAAACAAGCAAAAAAGTCGAAGGAACATCTAAGGAAATAGAGGTCGCCGATTTCTAGAGAAAGACTGAATATTATGGTTTCATACTATGTTTAAGGGTATGACAGCAACTCACAAGGTCCCAAGATGTACAAACACACAAATATAACACACACCAGCACATCACATGTTCATGAACAGGGCATAGAGTGGGAAGAAAAGGGTGGGACCCGTGAGACAGGTGATGGGATGTTACAATAAATATGTTTAAATGGAACAACAGGCCCAAAGTAACAGATGTCCCTACAGAGCACCTGCCATCAATGGCAACCCAGTGGACAACTGCACACGTGTCCTTTTCGTGGCTTTGATCTCCTCTTCTGCACGTTGGTCTCCCCAGTTCAACAAGCACCTGTTTGTCCACATCGGCCAGTCCAACCCGAGCTACAGCGACGCTTATCTGGAGTCTGTGGACGTCCGGCAGATCTACGACAAGTTCCCGGAGAAGAAAGGAGGCCTGAAGGACCTGTTCGACAAAGGGCCTCGCAACGCTTTCTTTCTCGTCAAGTTCTGGGTAAAATATACAGAAACATTTATTTTAGTCCAGTTCAGATCAGTCCAATCCCTTTAACTATTTTTCAATGAATTACAGCGGACAAATCGTCTCAATTCCAATATTAATACCCGTTCTCATTGATGTAAAGCTCAGTGCTGTACTCCGCTTATACATTTATTCTTGTATTTATTTATTTATTTATACATTTATTTAAGCATTTATTTATTTATTCTTGTATTTATTCATGCATTCATTTATTTATTTATTTATTTATACTTAAGTCATTTTGAGTCCTCCATACTCCGCGTGCTACATCATAAGCGCATATAATCCTCCCAGAGTCATGGCGGTGAAGTGAGGGCACAGTGAACGCTCTTGTTGTTAGTTTGCGGCACCTGCCGGCTGATAATGGCTCGGCGGTGCCAACTGTGTTCAGAGTTAAAGGAACTTGAGTGCGATTTAAAGCCAGATTCAATGGAAAGTCACAGCTCCAATGACCCGATTGTTGGTTCATATACCAGCAAAGAAGGCCTGGGTGTGTGTGTGTGTGTGTGTGTGTGACAGCAGCCTTGGGGAGAGTGGCAGGGCTGATCTTTCACCAGAGGAAATGTGAGACCAGGCACCTGTCTCGGCGCTATTAAACCCCCCTCCCCCAAAACTTATTTATAGATAAGCCCCCCCCCCCCAAAAAAAACAGACACACACACACAGACAAGATGCAGACTAAGAAATGAAGACAGATGGAGGAGAATGTGTGAGATCGCTGAAAACAGAGGAAATGTGTTTACTGACAACCTGTAAATGGGCATTAAAGAAGAGATCCGAGCGAGAGACGGACGCGGACGGCGTCGCCTTCGAGTGTAATTGGACACGTCCATTTTCGTGCATCTCGGCTGATCGCTCCACCTCGCTTTACCTCAGGACGAGACCTTTCCTGTTTGTCACGCACAGCACGTACACACTTTCAAACCCCTCCCTCTCTACGCAGTCTCTCGTTATTAAAGTGACCGTTATGTGAATAATATTCACAAGTGTTACGACTCTTTACTGTGTTGGCTTTTTAGTTTTACATCGGAGGTAAGAGTTAAAGGTATATTTACTTTAGACTCTGGACTCGCCAACTAGTGAGGATTACTAAAAGAACGGTGTTGTTGTTGTGTATTTTATTCGGTCAATCAAATCAAATACAGTACAATATTATTCTATATAATATACAAAAGAGAAAGACTGAAAAGGTATAGGTAGAAGCAAAAAATGCTTATAAATTCCTATCCTAAATTAAAATCAAATAAATCAGAAAATGTATATAAAATAAAGAAAAATAACAAAGAAAATAAATTACATATGCACTGACTCACGACAGTTACAAATATCCTCTTTCCATTGAAAAAGATGCCCTATTTATTTCTGAGTGTACAATCGATGTCAATGTCCAGTCTTTGAGAAGATCCACTGCGGTGCATACTATTCGTTTCCCTCTCTGTGGGTGGAGGTTAGTCTGGGAGGAAATAAGACAAGGAGAAAGGACAAGTGGGGTCTGACTGAGCCTTTGAGAGGTTGTCCGAGGTTACAGGCATCGGGCCTATCATGCTATAAGCGCCTGCTCTAATACTGGGTCACTGGCAGGGCAGTTTCAGTAGCACCTGAGGCATGTACTGCAGCGCCGGTGACCCAAACACATCCAGCCTGTAGGAAAGAGCCGTAATGAACAATGCTCGTCTTCCTCGGGTGTTAAGTGATCGGATCAAATCTGAGACCCAATGTGGGGGAGAGGTCTCAAGATGATACACTTTTAGTACCACAGTGTTGTACAGGTGTGGAGAGAAGATCCAGTCGGTCATTCTCCCGACCCGAGTGGCGTGGATCCTTGAACTCACGTGGTTCGTTGATGCTGATGGCGGAGGGAAGAATGTCAAACCATCATCTTCACTACTACTGAGTAACGTTGTCAAATAAAGTGCACCGCCCTCCTCGGATCCACCTTGTCACAAAGGGGTTGCGTTGGGGCCATTGGTGACACATGGTCACCATGGTGACACACGGGCTGACAGAGCATTCACTGATTGCCGAAGAACGTGCCACCAGGTGGCTTTGTAGTCATGACACCTCTCACATTTTTGCCCGTTATATTATTTAGGGTTAGGGTTAGGGTCAGCACGTTCACTCCGCTCTACATCAACCAATCGACTTGCGACTCCTTCACTTCGTGCTGTCCTGGCCCCTCATTGGTGGAACGAGCTCCCCACCTGTAACGGTTTAGCTCCACGCCTTCCTTTTTGTAATAGTTGTTTTCATCCTGTCACACCATCTCGTCAATCCAACTCCCCTCACCTGCCTCTGATCACCTCGTTAGTCCCTCATTCCCTTCACCTGGTCCTCACGCCCTTCTCACCTGCAGCCCATCCCCTCATTAGTCCCTCACTATTTAGCTCCCTCACTTCCACTTGTCCTCTGCCAGATTGTCTTGTGTTTTCGTGCCAAGTTCTCCAGCGTTATTAGAGTATATTCCTGACCTGCCTGTTCTGACCCTGCCTGCCTGCCCTGACCTCTGATTCTCTGCCCCGCCCCTTTTTGGACTTGTTTGCTTCTTGGACTGATCTCCTGGTTTTGACCTAGCCTGTTTCCAACCAAAGACAGTAATCTTTGTTACTCCTGTCTGAGTCGTGCTTTTGGGTCCACTCTAATAGCGTCATGACACCACCGACATCAGGATGGCAGAAAGTCTCTACATCTTCCGCCGGAAACTAAAAACACATCTTTTCCGACTACATCTGGATTAAAAAACAGATTGGCACATCAGTGGCTCTTGAATGGCTCTTACTTATGGTTCTTTTGTAGTTTGACTTTCTTGAAGAAATGTTACTTTCTGGATTCTTGTTGTTCTTAGTTTGTACTCTTGGTTGATTCACTTATTGTAAGTCGCTTTGGATAAAAGCGTCTGCTAAATGACATTTAATGTAGTGTAGTGTAGAGGGATAAAAGACATTGGCGAGTGACACACATTTTGGAAGTAGTATTTTCCGTTATTTTTTTGAAAGAGCAGCTGGTCAGGCCGTGTTCATGTGAGTCAGGGCTGAGGGGGGAAGGAGGGGATGAGGAGCGACGCCATATATCATACAGAAAAAGGGAACGAGACGGCAATAGTAACAGATAGAAATGGGGACACGGGGATGGCCGACATGTGGCAGGAGAAGCAGCAGGGCGCCATGTAAGCGACCAGTCGACATGAAAATGCTCTTAATTCATGTAACAGCCTCGTTGAGTCAACACTTCTGACATATGCAAGCTCATACGACTGTAACTCAGTCGTTCATCCTCTCGCATCCCAGGGGGCTCCTCCAATTCTCAAGGCATCCATGACTAAAACACAGAAATGCGGCAAAAACAGCTGGGCATTTCCAAGCCCATGTTGGAGAACAAAAAAAACAACAACATAAAAACACGCTTTAGGCCACGGACATCATCGAAATGAAATCCTCGACACGTTTAAAAAAAAAATCACAATCACTTTGTTTTTTTCCCGCTATCGTAAAAAAAAAAAAAAAGACAGGAGGAGCCTATTCGATGCCGCCGCTGTGGGACGACCGCGCGGTAGGTCGTGACTTGGGGGTGTGTGCCGAGGCGCAGGTTGGCATGGTGACGGTGACAGGCGGCTGGCCCGCCTCCAAAGCTATGGCATTCTAGATTGAATTTCCCTCCCCCCCCCCCGGCTGCCCTGCCCCCGCTCCCCCGCCTTCCTCCCTCCTCGCCCTCTCGCCGCCCGTGGCCCTGTCCTAACGGATTGTCTCGCGCCTTTGAAGTGCACCGGGAATCCGATTTGAGCCGGCTCTGCTAAATTGTTACACAGCCAGCCTGCCCACCGTGATCTAATCAGCCAATTGCACGCTGCTGATTGTAATTGGATGAATTCCCTCGCAGGCTGTTAGGGAGGCAGGGAATGGCGGTTTGGGGAGGGTCACCGGGCCCAAGGGATGAAGACAAATTGAGGAATTACATGAGCCGGGGATGAAGATGAACGGGGTGATGAAGGCATGAGAGGAGGCTGAGCGGTGTCTCAATGGCCCATTAGGAGACAAGAGCCCGACAGGGGAGAAGGTAAAACAGCCCAGCTGTCTGACGGAGGACACGACACCTCAGTCTGATCCCAAATCAGATTATACGCCTCGGTTCAAACTTGAAACCAGTGGAAGGATCCGAGACTAGAATCTACATCCAGAGGAAGAGGAAGGAACTTGACTCGACGCCGCCTTTTGAAATTCAACTTGTGAGGTCGTGTCTTTGACGTAGGAAGTCGAGCACACGAGTGTGTGGCATCCGATTGGTTTCAGTCGTTGTTAAGCAACTGACAACAAAACAGACGTCGCCTTGTAAGTGGTAAAATATTTAGTTTACCGTACTTTGAAAATCATGTTCATGAATAAAACGTCAAATGGACCTTTCTAATGGATTCATTATTATGAACCCCGCTGCTTTCATTCAGTTCAGTATATTATCAATAACTAACAGATATACTTTTCATATGTGAAACTTTTCTTTCATAATATATGATATCAGCTTGCTTTGCTTCTCATTCCTTGTGATGGATTCTTCTGGCCAAACTGATTATTACCTTCGCATTGAAAATGCGGAAGGTTATGTTTTGATCGCCGTTTATTTATTTATTTATTTGTATGCGTGTTATTCGCAGAAGTCAGAGTATTGAACCGAATCGCATGAAATTTGGTGGGATGATTGGTTATTATCCGGGGACCATTTGATTAGATTTTGGGATCAATCGGGTCAAAGGTCAAGGTCATGGAAAGGTCAACATCTTCTTGAATCGCATGACATTTGGTGGGATGATTGGTTATTATCCGGGGACCATTTGATTAGATTTTGGGATCAATCGGGTCAAAGGTCAAGGTCATGGAAAGGTCAACATCTTTTTTTGACCATAGCACGATACATTTTTGTCCAATTGGCAACTAATGCCAAAATGTTCATAATTCAATGCCCAATCTTGTGATATGCGAAGGTATGCGCTCTACCGAGTGCCCGTTCTAGTTACATATCTATAATGATATCAAATAGTTACACCTCCCAATGTTGATGGAGACTGTCGCTCCTCACTCGCCTCCCTTGTTACCAAAAGTTGCAGATTGATTTATGGATAGATGTCATGGTATGAAAATTGAATATGGGTTCAAATCCGATGACTAAACAAGCAAAAAAAGTCTAAGGAGCGTCTAAGGAATTAGAGGTCGCAGATTTCTAGAGAAAGACTGAATATTTTTTGATTGATGCTAGAGCTTACGTAAGCACACATCATGTTTTTTTTAAACTTATTGGATTTTGATATTAAAAATACAAAAATTGTTTTTTTTGCTTTCTTATATTGTTAAAAAGGCGCAAGATATGAACTTTAGGGGTTTAGTAAATGTATTTTTCATTTCACCTAGGTTAAAAAAACCAACGTATTTATTATTGTCCTTATTAAAACACGCACACAAAGTGATGCACAGCGTCCTGTGAATCGAGAGCACAGGTGTCAAACACAAGGCCCGCCACGTCATTTCATGTGGCCCCCAACGGCTTGAAAGACAGACGATCACCATTTCTTCAAGGAATTTAAGAAAAATATCCCGTGCTTTTATTTTGAAGCTTTCAGATTAAATGGATTTATGTTATAATATTATTGATTTTTTTTAATAAAACAATATTTCTACACTCGAATAAACAATAATTAAATGACAAGAGGGTTATTTAGCGATATGTTGGGGAGTAGTTTATACGTTTATATACTTCTGTTACAACCGGCCCTTTAAGAGGCGGCCATGATGCGGGTGTGACCCACGGGGAAAATGAGTTTGACACCCCTGATCTAGAGGCTGGATTGAACGCTGCTATCCATCTTTTTTTTAAAAAGAATTTTCGTTTATTAACCCCAAAAAAAATGTACAGAATATTTTTTGTGAATTAGCATTTACAGTTGTTATGCTGAAAATATTATTTTACAAAAAGAAAATATACAAATGTATAACCTTGTAGAAATCGCCACACAAGGATGATGTTTTTATTATTATTTTTTACATAAAATGAAAACAAGGAGAAAAAAACAACAAAAATAAGACAACAAAAATAAGACAAATAAAACAAAAACATTACACAAACTTTTCCCCATCCCACCCCTCCCCTTGTATGGCTCTGTTTCCTTTCATTTATACATCTACACAGTCTCTACACAGTTTACCTCCACCCATCCGTACACATTTATATCTACACAAACCAATACAGCACTCACAACAAAATAAAACCAAAATAAAAAATAAATAACCTGCAGCGGACTTAATTTGAACGCTGCTATCCTGGGTCAACAAGGATCCAGATCCTCGTCACGTGGAGGCCTCTCGGCTTTGCGGGGAATCACCCTCGAGCGTCGCTGAGCTGTTCCTCTCTCGGTGACGCGTCTTTGTCACACTTACACACACATCTGTGAGCAAAAAGCGGAACCTGATATTTTGTTACAGCTTATAGATCTAGGCCTGCACATCCTTGACATTTTAGATGCTTAGTTTGGAGCCGGCTAGCGTATTGTGTGGCACAGTAAATCCTCATCTCATACGCCACCGGGCTGCAATCATGGTTGTTTTTGGGGTCAGACTGACAGGTGTGCATCGGTACGAGTTGATCCTGACGCGTCATCTGTCTCGCCCCTCTAGGCGGACCTCAGTATAAACCTGCAGGATGACAGCAGCTTCTTCTACGGCGTTTCCAGTCAGTACGAGAGCTCAGAGAACATGATTATCACCTCGTCCACCAAAGTCTGCTCCTTCGGCAAGCAGGTGGTGGAGAAAGTGGAGGTAAGACAAGAACACGGGGGTTATCGGGTCAACCTAAACAAGCGTATGCCTCGATGCCAGCCACTTACCACGCTTTGAGTTTTGAAACATTACTCATTTGAAAGTTGGAACACAAACTTTTCTTAGCGCCCCGATCATTTCTCATCACTTCTGACATTGGAGAGAAAGCAAACCTTTATGATTTTTTTGGTTTTTTTAACAATCCTACTTGTGTTAGCAGCCAATTACAAAGAGTCATACGTAGAGAGTCCTGAGTCGCATCCACGATGTTACACAAAGTGTAATTTATGTTTTGTTTGGATGAGAAATGATAATATTTTCCCAAACGACATTTTAAATGTCAAGGCAGTAACGGATACCGCTTTCGATAGTTAATTTGGGGGTTTCATGTTTCCCAGAATGATTCAAAATCAAATTCTTAAAGGCATATAATGAGACCAATCTCATTATAGCGTGCCTATAAATGCAGTTGCATGCATCGCCAGTATCGGATTGTTTTTCCTTTTTTTCTGTCAACCCCTGATTTTGTGCCCTTCACATTTTGCAGAAAATCAAATGAAAAACCTTTACGGTGTAGTACAGCTCCTAAGTATCAATAGGAAACTAAACCCTGGACGTGGCTCCAGTTCGAGAAGTTTGCATCCCTAATTGCTGAATAGCTGCGTGATATCTCAACATTAAGAGGTCACGACCAAATCAAAAAACACCATTATCACCCCGAGGAGTGACTTACTGCTTTGGGTGCAGATGGATTCCAGTCAATTACCACTGATCTGTGGTCAGGAAACTGACGTGATTAACAAATCTGCCCAGCATGACTAACTTATGCTTCCCGTTAACTAGACACCATGGTGTCCCTGCCCCCACCTGCTTCTGATGGATCGTACAATATAAACACATACACACACATCCCTAGATAGACCCATCTGCCTCAGTGGACCACGTGATGATATTTAATGGCTCAGTGATTTGATTACTGTTGTCACGAGAAATATGTTTATTGTCATATCTGGCATGCCATATGCTGCATTAAGTATATTATATTACGGCTTATCGCATCGATGTTCACATCCAATGTATCCAATTGCGTTTCGGTGTGATTATGCATCCCTATCGTTTTACAATAGAGTTCACATTTTATCCTTTAATGTGCTTTTTTAAATTCTCTTTTTGCACATGGTATATGTCCCTAAATATTGGAGCGCCTTGCTACCTTTGAGAATTGTGTTTTGTTTTTTTCCAGACGGAGTATGCACGTTTTGAGAATGGACGCTACGTGTTTCGAATCCACCGTTCCCCTTTATGTGAATATATGATCAACTTTATCCACAAGCTTAAACACCTGCCGGAGAAGTACATGATGAACAGCGTACTGGAGAACTTCACTATCCTACAGGTACGGTCGGGAAAATATGCTTATTTCTATATATATATATATTATTTTTCTTCTTTCTCAGAGTTAGACCTCATACATATAAAACTAGAACGAGCACTCGGTAGAGCACATACCTTCGCATATCACAAGATTGGGCATTGAATTATGAACATTTTGCCATTAGTTGCATGCCAATTGGATATAAATTGACCGAGCTATGGTAAAAAGAAGAGTTTGACCTTTTCATGACCTTGACCTTGACCTTTGACCCGATCGATCCCAAAATCTAATCAAATGGTCCCCGGATAATAACCAATCATCCCACCAAATTTCATGCGATTCGGTTTAATACTTTTTGAGTTATGCGAGGAACACGCATACAAATAAATAAATAAATACACAGCGATCAAAACATAACCTTCCGCATTTTCAATGCGAAGGTAATAAATATGGTGTTGCAGCCAGTTAGCTTAGCTTGGCATAAACACGTGATACTTCCCCGCTGTAGAAAAAAGCAGTTAAAGTTGCATGAAAATAAAATCCAACGTTAACTGTTATAGAATCAAACCATTTAATGTATCCACTGTTTATTCGTGACACTGGTTTACGAGCATTTGCAATAATTGTAACGCAACAAAGGAGACAATTCTGGCTATTTATCTTAGCTAAGCATTGGGTTCATAATGTGTGAAGTTTTTTCTGGTTATTCCCATCCTGCTAACACATATTTATTTAATGTTTTACTTCAGAGAAGACACAGCTAGCCTGGACTTCTGCATTGTCAGTATGTATGCTAAGCTAAGCTAGCTGTCGATCTACTCAATCTTACTCTCGGTAAGAAAGCAAATAACCTCGATGTGATACCAGTGGAGGAATGTCAACACTTAATCACATTCCCTGAATGTATTCGCGCTGTTGCTCACTCAGAACATTCTGAGCGTGAGTAAAGGCACGTCGAGGCACACACAGCCGACCTAAACTGCATGAGAATGCGAGTCATTGTCTGCAGCACATTCGTGCATTGAAACGCACTCATTGTCCATCGTTCATATCGCTCCATGCCGACCATTCTGAGGAGATGAAGCACACGGGGCCACGGGGACAGTTCAATATGTGCACTTCCTGTTCGTGGACATGTTTCACTCCGCCTATGAACAGCATTTTTTTTTTAATGGTTTCTCGCCGAGTTAAAATATGTTATCCGTTCTCTTGTAAGTTGGACTTTCCTGAAAGAGTCGGCGTGCTCCGAGCGTAGGGGAGCGGGACGTGAATAGACTCGGAGTGCATCGCCATAGTAACAAAGTGGTCCTCAACGCCAGGGTTCAAAGACATCGGTGTTCCTTCCATCGGCGGCTGCATTCCTTCTGGGCACAATGAGCATATTGAGCCCACACTGACGACTAAATGGCAGCATGTCATTAGGTTTCTCAATGCGCTGATTTAGTTCATAATAACCGTGAACAGCTCCTAAACTGAATTAAATTAACATATTATTTCTGCTCGTCAGTATTTGTCACATTTGAGAACAATTCAAGGCATGACTGAAGATACTTCATGCGCGTAGAGCTTTAACGCGCTGCATTGGAACGCCGTGGCTCCACCAGAACCACAAACACAGAGACGACGTTCTCTAGTGTGGTTGTGAGCCCCCTTTTTAAATAAAATAATTTAATTAAAGTTATTTAAATCAACATGTTGGGTCAGATATTGTTCAAATATGATGTCCACTGCCTCTACGTTTGTGAATCCATGACGAAAAAATACAGAAAAGCCACAGATAAAAATATTTAACTAACTTCTTTGTTTGTATCAAAAGAGAAATGAGTGAGGAATATATGTACGTTTCAGTATAATTGTTTATTTATTCTCAAAGGCAAAAAGTATTATTTATTCTTTTTGTAATTCTTTTTGTATTGAAAGTATGCATCAATTCGATATTTACACATGTCTTTCAGACAATTGATATTACATGTGAAGATTATCAGATACAGCAGCTATACATACTTTTAGAAGAAAGAAAACAAAACATAGGACAAAAAAAAATACAGAACGAAACAACAACAAAAAGAGAATAAAAAAAGAAAAGAAAAAGGGAAACAACTTTTAAACCAGGGGGTGATCCATTTTCTATTGTAAATTCATCAATTTATGAAAATAAATTCAGGTCTAAGAGGTTTTATAGTATTATGTATTCTACTGCTTCTCTCCATCCTGGAGAGGGATCCCCCTCTGTTGCTCTCCTGAAGGTTTCTTCCCTTTTTTCACCTTTTGAAAAGGTTTTTTTCCCCTAATTATTCAGAGTTTTTCCTGATCCGGTGTGAGGTCAAAGGTCAGGGATGTCGTATGTGTACAGATTGTAAAGCCCTCTGTGTAAAATTCGTAATTTGTGATATTGGGCTATATAAAATAAACTGAATTTAATTGAATGTAGTTATTACGTGGATACTTTTAAATCCAGAACATGGCCGGATGGCTGTGACTGAGCGGTTCCTTTGGCTTCCTCTTGGTTCCGCAGGTGGTGACGAACCGGGACACACTGGAAACCCTCCTGTGCATAGCCTACGTCTTCGAGGTGTCCACCAGCGAGCACGGAGCTCAGCATCACATCTACAGGCTCGTCAAAGACTGCTGAAGCCTCACAGCGGGGGAACTCGCCTGCTCTCGAAGGCCGTTGCGGCGACTCGGCGAGCAACGACTCGAAACAATGGACTACTTCCTGCGTAAGCTTCACAGCTGAAAACCACACGCCTCGGTCAGAAGCCCCGGGAACACTGTTCCTGCTGAGGGAGAGGTGGATTTGGGGGTCGTGGAAGCTGAAAACAGGCTTTGTGTGGGGAAAAAAGTGCTGGCAAATAAATAAATAAAAAATAGATGTATAAAAAAGAAGAGGACCATGAGGCGCTGTGGTCTCGATACCAAAGGAGACAAACAAGACCTGCATGAGAAAGTTGTCATTGGTGGTTGTTTTTCATCTCATTTTACTCGCGCTTGTTTTTATTTTGAATTTTAAATTATTTTAAACACATGCATGTGCAGGGGGACGTTCGCCACGGAGGACTCTGGCTGCCTAAGGGTGCCACCTAGTGACTTAAATAAGAATAACAGTGGGGGGAAATAATCTAAATAGACTGAGAATCCCTCCTTTGCACATTCAAAAATATCAATGTTTTTGTGCCAATAGTTTGTGTTATTTTAGGAATGATGTACAGTGCCATATCCATCTCTAACCATGCAGAGGTATGCAGATAAGAGGCTAAAATGATTTAAAAGAGCTTTTGCATTCACTTTGTTTGATGTTTAATGTGAAATGTTTCCTGTTTACTGTTTTTTGAAATTGAAAATGATCTGACGACAACGAAAAAGGCACATAATAATAATAACACTGCTAACTTGAACCAGACGTGGATCTGTAAGTACAGAGGTCGACTGTAACTGTAAGTTGCTCTGAAATGTCAAATGAAAATACAAGTGTTTCTTACATAACTCCTCTGGTGCCGAGTTTTTGTTGCATTCTGTTTAATTGTCTGCAATACGTGGCATACTCATAACTGTAATGAGCAGAGTCCTCATGGATCATGTTAGCTCGGTCCAATATTTTTATAGGATGGTAAAGTTTCGGAAGGTTTTTGTGCTCCGGCGGTGAACAATTTAAACATATTCAGAGATTTCTGTACACATATGGAATCCTCTTTATGTTGACTGTGTTGTTGATGGGCACGATGGTCCCGCGCGGCAATGCACTGACGTAGTGGAGCTGCACATTAAGGCGGATGGCAGATGGTGCTACAGCTCAAAGAAGACATCAGAAACCAATAAAAGGTAAGGACCTCCATCTTACAATTATTTTCAGTATTAATTCATCTGTTGATTTTTTGATGAATTGTCAGACTATACAATGTAGATCACGAGAAAGAAAAAAATGCCCATCGCAAGCTCCTTGAGCCAAAAGGTGACAACTTTAGGTCTGAACAGTCCAAAAACCTAAAGATCCATTTAAAGTAATATTAAAACGAAGATTCAAGAGGCTGGGGTAAGAATGTTTCATTGTTTTAGTATTTTATCAAGCAAAAATTCAGAAAAAATAATAATGAAAAATCAGCATCTTAGTAAACATATCTATCTCATTGACAAATGTATTTATTAAATATTTCTATACTATTTTTAATGTTGGTACAAATGTACGTTGATATTTTAAATTCAAAAAAAATATTACAATGAGTCCATATTATACATATTGCTAAGTATTAAGTTGGGACCCATATTGTTTATTGGATGTGAACGCTGCCATGTGGTGGTTGGGTGACAGCATTACTCTTTTTCTGTCAACATTAAGTTCACAAACGGTCAGAGAATATATTTTAGTGAGACTAAATTCAAAAGAATCATTAAAGAACAGGAACGCATTTCCGATTTACAATTTAAAAACACCACACACTGATTTAAGGAGATACTTTTGAAAATGCCACAGAGAGGGAGCAAATACAGATACTGAGCATACACTCCACACAGAACTGAGCAGCTCGTCATTTTGTCCATTGATGCTTTCAAGGTCAAGAATAAAACTATTTATCTCAGTGTTTAAGCCAACATGGACAAAAGAATTAGTGCAGCTTTAATCTGATGAGGATCTTCAGGCGTGTGTGGTGTGAAATAAAAATGTTATTTGATATATTATATCCCACTGTATACTGTAAGGTGTTTGTTATTGTGTCCCACCCCTGTATACTCTAATATTGCTATATTTGCATATGAATCTGAATCACTAGCATATTTGTTTCTGCCATTAGTAATGAAGTCATAAAGTCCTATGTTAAATTACATTTGGCACACATTACGCACGCGCCTGGGTCTCCTCCTCCTCCAGGTGCGTGGCCGTGACACACCTGGAGAGAGAGAGAGAGCGCGAGAGAGAGACCACGCCACTTCATGCCTGCCAGCTCCCAAACAAAACAGCTCCACAGACATGTGCCGGCTTTGTCCAGATGGCGACGGTGACACGGTCTGATTCACATCGCGCGCCATGAACGTCTCACGGGGTCTGCTGACGGTTCTGAGTCTGGTGTGCCACACGGAGTCCAGATGCTCACCCACGTCCTATTATAAGAACTGCTGGATTCGACGGTTTCCCGGGATCTTCATCGACGTCGGGGAGTCCCAGCGGAGAGGCGCGCAGCTCCTGAAGAGCTACCGGGAGGAGACGGCGCTGACGTGCAGCCGCACCTGCTGCCTCACGAGGAACTGTGAGTCACGCGGAAGGATGCGCGGCGACCTATGGGTCTCGTGACCTATGGGTCTGGTGAACGTTGGGTCTCGTGCACTATGGGTCTGGTGAACTTTGGGTCTCGTGGCTTTCTTTTGAGGTTGTTGTTGTTCCTTTCTCTCCTTCTAACAGTTTCCTGTAATCTGGCCATATTCCACTATGACACCACTCAAGAGAACTGCTTCCACCTGCACTGCCCAACCCTGGAGAGCTGCATTCTCAGCCACAGGGGCAACGCTGTTCTGTATAATGTCACTAAGGGTGAGTAAAGTTTACCACTAAGGGGGAGTACAATGTATCACTTAGGTGAGTAAAGTAAAGAAAAGTAAAGGGCGAATTCTGATGAGTCCTCTTAGTTAACATGTATGTTGTCTGTGGTCAGGGGCGGCCCTAGCACATTTGGCGCTCTAGGCGAGCTTCACTCGTGGCGCCCCACCCCCCAAAAAGAAAAAAACAAACTATTTTGCACGAAAACGGAATTGCAACTTTTTCAAACGCTATTTTGCCCTGCAAGACTGAATTTCTTTCAAATAAACAGAACAACGATCGCAACAATGAACAAACATTAAATAAAGAACAAAATCCCTGAGAAAATGTCCCGTCTGTGCTGAACTACGCTCCGGCCACGCCCCCCTGATCAACGGTGCACGTTCACTCCCTCGTCGCCTGCAAATAATGTTTTTTTTGTTTTCTGTTTCCTTCCGTTTTTGATTTTTGGCTCATTTTACCCTGTTAGATTTATTTTTTAAATGTCAAAATATTGGTTGGAGATATAGATGGGGGCGCAAAAAAAAACTGCCCAGCAAAAAAAAAAAATACCGCCTGTAGGAAAAACCGCCCCCGTCTGTAGTTGTATCTTTACTCAACCGGTTGTGGGTTCACAAGCAGTACTAACGAGTCGTGTAATTTAATTTGAGTATTCCCATTTTCTGTCCCTGCTGCATTACAGAGGAAAGTATTAAACATTTCTCATTACATCCACTTTTTGTATTCATACAAAACATGTGATCATCATAACATACTTCTATCACTGTGATGATGATCCAACAGTAGAGTTAAAATTACCACTACAACAAACAACTTGTGAACAGAAGCATCAGCACTATGGTGGAATAATATATCATCGTATACATAGAGCGCTCACATCGGGCAGTTAAGTAGCTGATTATTTAAAATGTTGCACACAGCGAGAAGTGAAAAAAGTCGTGACTCCAGAAGTCTTTGTTCCGTAGGCGTGGATCCCGACCTGTTGGTGTTCGGGAAGTACTTCACCTCCAATGTGCGCGTGTTACCGCTCCACTACAGCCGCGGCAACGCCTCCGAGCCGCTGGCCTCGGACAAACGCCAGTTCATCCACCCGCCTCCGCTGCCTCCGACTTCAGCACCCACAGTTCAACCCCCCACCACAGCAAGCAGGGTGACCACCACCACCTACACCACCACCACCTCCACCACCACCACGCAGCCGGGCACCAGACGGCCTTCAACGCCGGCCACAACGACAGCTCCCTCATCTTCCTCTCCGGAGACTCTCCTCGCATCCGGGTACCACGCACGGACAACAGCCTCCATCGCTTCTGTTGCACACGGCTGGACTCCGCCTCCTTCGTCCAGCGCAGCAGCATCCACCCTCAGCTCTGCCTCTTCTGCACAGCCTTCCACTTCCCATCATCCTCACACCACCACCTCCTCCTCCTCCTCCTCTCAGCTGGCCACCAGCCCTCCATCTTCCACAGCGCGTCTGGCCAGCGTAGAGAGCAGCGAGCAATACCCCAACGCCACCGCGGGCGGCTCGGGGAGGAACCACACCGCGGGCGGCGGCGAAGGCCAAGGAGTCAGCGGCGGAGAGGACGGCCTCGAGGCCCCGGGGCCCGGCTGGCACGCAGCCGCTCACACCTTGCTGGTCGCGGCGGCCGTCTGCGTCAGCCTGCTGCTGAGCTGCTGTTGCTCCGTGCTGCTGGCGGTGAGCTGGAGGGGTCAGAGGAAGAGGATGGGACGCTACCGGACGTCGTGGAGAGGGAAGAAAGGCTCCATGCGGCTGGTCAAATACGTGCTGGTCAGAGAAAACTCCTGAAAATGTCGAGCCCCGGGGCAGAAAAGAAGATGGAAGTGACTTTTTTTGTTTTTTTGTTTACAGCAAGGTTGGAATGAGGGAATCCAGGGCGACCAGATTTTATTGAACAAATAGGACCGTTATATTTTTGTAAAAATAATGTTCACATACTGGATTATTTAATAGCAGGGACATCGCTTTATATTGCTTTATTTCAAGCAGATAGGGCTGAAGATATTGAATATATTTATATATATAACAGATGCATTGAGGGGACAGTTCTGTATATTCAAGGTGAGACACTTTTTCCTGCACTGGTCAATTTTATTATATTCAGCTTCTTCTTTCAGACTAGTGGAGAGAAAACGTAGAAAAAAAGTTAGCATTATATAATGCCTTATATTTAAAAAATAATAATATTTAAAGTAGTGCTGTGAAAAATAACGCGTTAACTCAGTTAATTCAATTACAGGTTTAACTAGTTTTTTTTTTTTTAACGCATTTAACGCATGCGCAGAATGAGCTTCAATCCGTCTGTTGTTGGTCGTCGGGACGAAAAAAAAGTCACTTGCAGAATGAGCTTCCAAGACACCACTTCAATCTGAACTCTGTCCGCTCTCATGCAGACGGTCTGTTCATCGGTAATGATCCTTCCGCAGGTTCACCTCCGGAAACCTTGTTACGACTTTTACTTCCTGTAGATCAGGGTCTCAACACGTCGATCGCGACCTGCCAGTCGATCGCGGCGTAGTGTTGGTAGATCGCATGACATTAAAAAGATTGGCCCGCCCCCTGACATGTTCTCTACAGCAGGTCTTTGTTCTTTTATTAAACTAAACGTCTGTTGTTGATGGTATCTCCACAGCAGCATGTCATTTCTGTCTCTTCGCGTTGCGTTAACACTTATCGATCTCCGTCTCGCGCGCCACAGAGCTCCGTGCGCGCGCATCGGGACCGAGCAAAAGAAAAGTCACTTGTCAATCTGTCCCCGTGTCCGGGCCGGTGAGGTTTCAGCTTTGCAGCGGTGTCCCCGCCGTCCCTTTCATCACGGCCCAGTTCATGAAGAAAACCCACACAGTCAGTTTGCCTCAGCAGCTGCTAGAGGAAGACTAGAGGCCTTTAGATTGTATCATGGTGGAGTTAATGGTTGACAAACAAGAGAAACATGTTCTGTTTAACCCTCCTGTTACCTTTACATTTACTAACATATTTTACCCTCGGGGTCAATTTGACCCCAGCAATTAAAACCTCCAGAAAATTATTAGAATTAATATTGCTTCCCAAGTTTAAGTGTGAGGTACTTTATGTTTGTTTGTTGACTACCTAAATAGCCCTTTAAATAAATAAAAAAGTTGATATTTCTTATATGTTTGACAGTGAAAAACAGCCTGGGGTCAAATTGACCCCAAAGAACACCGACATTAAACATTGAATGGGGTCAAATTGACCCGAAAGTTAACAGGAGGGTTAAACATTCTGTTTAGGATGAAGATGTATTAATGTTCCATATGGAAGAAAACTGCTAAATAACTGCTGAGTTGCAGCACCATTGAATAGAAGAATGTATAAATGTATATATCCGTCTTTTGTCATAAATCTCTATGTTCTCACAAAATATACCGAGAATATCGGTAATATGTGATTAATCATGATTAATCCACAAAAACCTGTGATTAACCCGATTAAAATTTTTAATCGTTTCACAGCCCTAATTTAAAGTCATGAGTAATCAACTTTCTTTTTTTGTTACCCCATCTGTTGTTTTAGAATATATAATTTTATGATATAAATCTTCAGTGGCTGTTTGGCCATTTTATGGCTTTATGCAAATTAGCACATATGTAATAAGACAATGCCTCATTTGCATATTAAAACACATCGTTTTGCAAAACTTGATACAATTTTTTTTTAATGTAAATAATCAAATGGGGACGTTTTATTTGGATTTGTATCAGTTGAATCTTTCCACCCTATTCCCACTGAACAGGTTGACGGGATTCCCAAACACGGGGTTGTCGTGATGCAATGACTCTTCGGACAGAAGAGCCAAACTCAGTCGACGGCTTTGCCCGCAGCCGAAAGACGAGATGACGTCCGTTTGGCTGAAATACATTCCTGCTGTACTTCAATGAGTTTAAGCTGATGTTGTTTCCAAACCTCCAGGACTCAAGTGGGATTTAATGGCCACTTCTAAAGAAACAAAGAAAAGAAAAAACTGCTCTAATTTGACTGTGCGATGACGGACTACTTTTTGCCTTGTGGCCCCTCAGTGTTTAACCCTCCTTTAGTCCGAGCACGTCTCCGCAGTGCATCGGGTTTCTTCTGACCTAAAAGGGCCACGGCCCAAAAACCTCCTTCAGGTACCTTTCAACGAGCTGCTGCTGAAAGCATCCTTTCACTCCTCTGCCTGACAGCGACCAGAGTGGGATGAGAGTTTAGGCTCGGACTGAATGGGGCTTTCATTACATAAAAGACACACACACACACACACTTTAAAGACAGAACACTCAACAGCTTACATTGGGCTTTTATTTTTGTATTAAGCATCATACAACCCCTGAGGTTGTAATAACTGTAATAAAACAGTAATTATCTTAAGTAATCTGCAACGTGTATGTAGATGGAGTCCAAAATGATACACCAGATATATTGAATGTTTTTTTGTTTTTTTAATGGACCCTACTGCTTCTTCGTATAAATACATTTGTACATTCACCTGTATCACAGATTGAACACTTTCTTGACCGCCTCCTTGTACTGCAGCACGGCGCTCTCGCTCTCTCCTTCGTTCTTCAACCTCGTGACGGAGTCCTTATACTCCTGCACCTCGCTCCTGCCGAGCAGCTGCTCTCGCACCTCCTCGCCCTCTCCTTCGCCGGCCGCTTTCCTGCGCACGAGCACGTCCAGGATGTTCCTCTGGGACGGGCTGTCCTCCCAGCTGTACTCCTCCATGTCGGCCACGCTCTTCTCGGCCTCCCAGACCTCCGTTTTCTGAGGGGGAGGAGCCACACGGAACACCGGTTACCTTCACGCTCAGACTGGGTTATCCGGAGCGTTAATAATGATAATAATTGTAACTGTACGTGTGTATTCTTGTGGAAGAGGTCCATTTTGTTCCACAGGATAGAAAGGACAATGGCACAATAAATAAATAGATAAACGTTCATGGATCTGGCTCCAGTTTGGAACACATTATGGCAACAGATGTAAAATATGGCCGCCCCTTCTTCGATGCTCCTCTCACAGAGATAGTATTTCTCCGCGTGTAGGCCTCCCTCCGCTCGCCGTCTGGCCGTCATCGCGTTCCCTCGAGGACAATGCGCCCCATTGTGCGGGCGCTTTAAGGCAAGGCAGCGACCCGAGCCCTCGGCTCCGCTGCTCTCCAGGTGTTTGGGGTTAATGACCATCATTACCGTAGATATGCATATCGGATCCACAGAACGTCCACTCGATACTCGGGAACAGATCAGGAGCTTCCTTTTGAAGTCACGAAGACCTACTTAACAAATAGACATACGGTTTTAGATTTGTTTTTTAAATGACTTAAGGCGCCTATAACATTTGATTTTCTTAGTTTATTCAAGCTAAATAAAACTCTCCCGCACTGATGATTCAAGGATACAACCTTCTGTAACACCCTGTTCTGTTTCTCCTGTGTTCCGTGTCTCCTATGTCTCCTCTGTGTCTTCTCTGTCTTAATTGTTTAATTCCCTGCACCTGCCCTCAGCCACTCTTGTCTCGTTAGTGTCTGATGTCGTACACCTGTGTTTCCCCCCCTATATATTGTGTCAGTCTTTCTCTTGTCTGCTGTCAGATTGTTGTCTCTAGTTCCGTGTCTTTTTCCCGTTGTCCTGTCCGTGTTCCTGGTTCCGCCTGTTGACCCTGCCTGGCCCGAACCTGGATTCTCTGCCTGCCCCGTTTGGACCTTGTTTTTTTGTAAACTGTTTTGCCTCATTAAAGAGTGCTTTTTTATTATTATTTATATTGCGTCCAGCCTGTCTCTCTGCGCCTGAGCCTCACCCCGTCACAAGAACCCGACACCTTCTCCCTGATGCGGTCGTGGGTTGAATACAGAACGCTCGTGTTAACACACCGGGTCTGTCCTTGCATCCATCACCAAGTCGTTTGGGCAACACACAGAGTGAGTGACCATTTGTTTTCCTTGTTTGTTGGGCGTTGAAGGCACCAACGCAGATGGAGAGCGCCTCTGGTGGTAAACCTCCCTCCATGGCAGTGGGAAAAAAGAAGGTGGATAGAAATCACCTTAATGGCTGCTGACAATCGGGCTCTTTGTGGGCTTGCGTTACAACCCGATCGCGACGCCACTCTCACGGCTTCCACCAGCCTGCTGGACCAGCACTGTGCGTCCATTGTGTCCCAAAGGGCAGCGGACAGTGTTCTGTGCACGGCCCCCGAACACCTTCACCAACTGAGATCTACTTTTTTTAATGTGGTTAAGCCATGAAAAAGATCCTAATGGCTGTACAAAAATTAGTTGGCTGGAAATTCATGCGGCCCTGAGCCTTGTCTGATGACCCGGTGGCAGTCGTCTGAGGTGGCGTTGGCCGGCTGAATGTGAATAAACGGTATCGGGGTCAACACCTGATAGGGTCGTCCATTATCCCCCCCCCCCCCCATTCTGTGGAGAAATGTCAACTGGACAATGGCGCTGTTCGCCTTCCTTTTGGATACCTCGCTAATGGGCTGAGCATCTCAGATCACAGAGCCCGGGGCACGCGGGTTCCCCTGGTGAGAACCACCGAGCCAGCCGGATGTGAATGTCACCACAAGAGCAACGCGGTAATCGGCCAACTAAAAGCGAAGGCGATAAGCTTGGTCAGAAATATATTATTTAAAAAAAAGAAGGGAACCTCTTGAGACAAAAGTAGTTAGCCTGTTTAAAAAAAAAAAGTCTATATTTAATTCATCGAACGTACACCTTTTGTTTAATAACTTTGCTAAACAGAAGTTTTACGCGAATAAATTATTCGATGCTCAAACATAATTTTTTGCTTTTTGCACAACCAATTGAACGGAGAAACAAAAAAAAACTTTACATTTTAATTTTTTCCCCAGCTGGATACTGCTAGCCCTGTATGGATGCGATATGCGATTGCACCGGAGAATGAATGCCATAAAACCTTTTTATTATCTAGTGTGTTTAATTATCTAACGTTTTCAGTGTATAACACAGTATTGCCACATTCCTGCCGTTTGGCTCGCTCTGGCTGATGCAACACTCTCGGCTAACGCCGGTCCGATCGGTACCGCGCACGTGGAACTCTTCCCCGTATTTTCTGGAGCCAGTGATGGAAGTAGCCAACTGGGTGGCCATCTTGCTTCTTTCTCGTTTCTGTCGACTTAAACCTGCTCGGTACCCATCGAGGGGCGAGTGACACGTATTGTTGTTTTGATTGTTTCGTGTGTTGCATCAATTAGCAAATAAATGATATGAAAATGAAATATTGGACTCGCACACTCGCATTTTACGCAGCATCGGAGGGATTCCCGATATTGGTATCGGAACAACTCGACACCGATTACATGGCCAGAGGCATTCATCAACAATTAATGCAGGCACTGCGATACCTTGTTTATATTTGCATGCTGCAGCCAATTAGATGAGGTTTCATCCGTCTGATTTCAAAAGGGTAAATACACTGACGTGACAGCAGGCTTTTGGGACAAGTAAAGAAAAAAGAGCGACCGCCCTTTTAAATGTGCTGAAAGAGGACATAAGTTCAGAGGACATAAGGTTGGTCGACAAAAAGGGAGACTGAAGTCACAGGAGTCCGGACAAAGAAAAGCTACGCGAGTCACCTTTACGCCCTGGGAGAGTTTGTTAGGAGTGAGGTTTTGGACGCATACTATGGAGGACTTAATATGACTTAAGTATAAATAAATAAATGCAGGAATAAATACAAGAATAAATAAATAAATGCTTAAATAAGTGTAGAAATAAATAAATACAGGAATAAATAAATGAGTAAATAAATATATAAATACAAGAATAAATACAGAAATTAATAAATATAAGTTAAAACTCAACAGGACATCATTAAATAAATGTCTACATTTCTGTATTTCTTTTATTTATATCTATGTGTCCACATGTATTTCTTCATTTATATATGTGTGACTTATGTGTCCGTATATTATATTATTATTTTATTTATTTATACTTAAGTCATGTTGAGTCCTCCATAGAAGACGCGTCTTTAAATAGACGAATGAAGAGGCATTTTGTTGCGAATACTCCATTAATCGCCGTGATGGTGGCTTTTGGGAAGAGGCAGTATTTCATTGCCCCTGTCCTGTCACTTGATGTATCCGCCTGCTCATCTTCAGTCACTAATGGGTTCATCAGAGGAGAGGGAAAGAAGAAAACAATTTTTTAACTCACCCAAGACTCGTGGTACAGGACGGTCAGCAGGTACATGGCGTAGTCCTGATTCTGCTGTCTCAGTGGGCAGCTGAGGGAGGCAAGGAAAAGGTAAAAAAAAGGTGACGAGATCCAGTGCATTTGTTTATTTGTCCTCACTTAGTTATCCGGCATGTTGACGCCGGAGGAAAGGACCGGTTACCTGTCGGCTGTGACGCTGATTACATCCGTATCTTTGCAGTATTTATTCCCGATGAGTTTCAGCATCTTCTTGCGTGCATGGTCGTCCAGATTCAGACTGGACAGCTTCACCTGCGAAGGCAGCGGCGGGATTAGGTGCTTGTTTTTTTTCAGCGTGAACGAAGCTTTGCAATGTAAAGAGAAATACCAAGATCAGAGCAGATGGGATTTGATTACCTTCGCATTGAAAATGCGGAAGGTTATGTTTTGATCGCCGTGTATTTATTTATTTGTATGCGTGTTACTCGCATAACAAAAAAAGTATGAAACCGGATCGCATGAAATTTGGTGGGATGATTGGTTATTATCCGGGGACTATTTGATTAGATTTTGGGATCGATCGGGTCAAAGGTCAAGGTCAAGGTCATGAAAAGGTCTAAATATTCTTTTTACCATAGCACGGTAAATTTTTATCCAATTGGCATGCAACTAATGCCAACATGTTCATAATTCAATGCCCAATCTTGTGATATGCGAAGGTATGCGCTCTACCGAGTGCCCGTCCTGGTTGTTTACTGGGATCGCTCTTCAGATACAATAAATACAACCACAACCCAAAATAGAATCAAAGTTGTTGTTTTTTTTCTATACAGAGCTTTGATGGATTAAAATACAACACAATTATTCATTTTTTTAAAGATAAAATGACCGTATATGTGCTGGCACAGAAAAAACCTCTAAACCCCTAAGCACAATGGATGGACGGAAAAAAACCTGATTACTCCTTTAATACTGTGTTTTTTTATTTGTTGTATTGCAATTTGGACAATGCAACAAAAAAATGTATAGGCAACACGACATAAACCTCAGCCGGAGTTGAGTCTGGAACCTCGAGCCTGTTTTGGATCTCACTGCCACAGATTTGGTTTCCAGGATGTTCTACCCCCGCTGCGTTCACCCCGTCTAAACCAAATGAATAAAAGGCAACCCTCCTGCACGCACTCGTCGTTCAAAAGATTAAATGCATTTTTGTTAAAACTGAAACTGTGTGAGATTCGCCCTCTAATCTATTTTTTCAGCCTAATCCACCTGGATTAATGTCTGAATAATTCCCACCGTGCTGATGTAAGGCAAAGTGTCAGTGGCGCAGATGGCTGGTGGTTAATGGAGAAAAAAAAGCTGACTTTCACCAGCAATAAAACTACAGATTGTGCCAACGGCAGTTGAAAGGACTTCTTTTGGGACGTTTCTAGAGTGAAGAATCACCTCGTCCAAGATGTTGGGCTGACCGCTGTGATCGTGAACATGTGGAAAACGACTCGAGCCGTGAAGAATGAAACGGCTTTCGACAGCTTTCTGTCACCGTGAAGCCAGATGAGGAAACTTTTCAGCCACCAAGAGAACGGTCTTGCTCAGTTCCATCAACCTGTGGAACTGTAAAACCACGAGGCCGACGCCTTCACGCAGGGGGGGTGCGATTGTTGAGATATTAGGGCCACTATGCAAAAGATCCGGTTAAAAAAAACATGTATACATGAAAATCTCTGAATATAATTGCTATTCGCTTTAAACTGTTAAACCAAATGTATATTGTATTTGATAATGTCTTGAAATGTTGAATGTGAATCTTCGTTGTTGTTACTTGTTTACATGGATGGTTTAAGTATGTAGGGAGGATTTCACATGGCTGGATGTGTGTGTGTGTGGGGGGATTAATATAGGCCGTCAATGATGAGATGTTGTTTTGTTTCTATTGTCCGTAAAAGTAATAAATTGTCAAACACATTTCCAAAGAATTTATACTAACAACAGAGTTTAAGTATAAAGTGATTTTATAGGGCCTGTAATCTGTCGACTCGACGGCATGGGGGGGGGGGATTAATACAGTACGTCAATGATGAGATGTTTTGTTTCTATTTTCCGTAAAAGTAATAAATTGTCAAACACATTTCCAAAAAAATCATACTAACAACAACAGAGCTTAAGTATAAAGTGATTTTAAATGGCCTGTAATCTGTCGACTCGATGGCATAACTTATTAGGTTGGGGGTCAGTGGACAAAGAAGGTCTCTCGAGACGGCCGCTGGTGATTATGCATCCCTGTAAATCTCTCATCTCATTCCGGATCAGGTCTCCACGCGTCTTCCTGTACGTCGAAGACACCCAGAGAACCGCTCAGACTAAAGAACGGCCGAGCGAGGGAACTCACTCGGAGATGAACCACGCGGGCCAAAGGGTTTCGGACCGACGGGCCGGCGGACACGTAGTCCGTGCTGTCCAGCTTGATGGGGAAGTGCTCGTCACATGTGGCGTCGGCGTCCAGGGCGGAGGGCCACTCTGTGCAGAAGGCTGAAAGGACACAAAATAAGCCTCATGGAGAAATAACCTTTCCTTTTTCTCTTTTTACAATGTAAAAGGCAAAGCAGGTTTTAGAGCTCCGCAGTGTTTTTAAACTGAAAAAAAAACGTGAATTACGTTTCAGAGCTTCACAATGTTTCTTGATGGCCACCGGTGTCAAATGCAGAAAATTGGGTATCTGAAAGAGATTATGAGCGAGAGATTATGTGAATGCAGAAATGCAACAATCTGTGTAACAAGAATATGAAAAAGTCCTGCAGTCTAAATATGAACATCCCAGTAAGGGTAAAGCCAAACGCACAGGTATCATTTTCATGACTATATGGAACAATTTTAAGCTAGATTTTAGAATGTATTGGTTGAGAGCATGTTAATTATTTAATAAATAGAATTATATACATATATATTTTATATTGACATTAAAAGCATTTCTCATAATCCAAAACTATCAGCTTGCATCTTGACAAAGTGACAACATCTACGAGTTATGATAATAAAAAAATGAACCATCAAACATGACAAAGGGGTGCAGAGCGGTTTAACCTCTCGTGGCTGAGCTGAATAATGTAATCAATATCGTTGGGCTGTGCGGCAGAGTTCCAGCTGTGGCGGGTGAAAGTAGTGGATGTGCAAGAAGGTTGCCTGGCAACAATGAACCCAACTCAAAATGAATACCAAGAGGTGACTGCTGAACTATAGAGTCTGATTGTAATCCTCTGAACCATGTGGGAACAGCCATAGACCCCAATTCAGTGCCCAACTCTTAAAACTACAACCACCCCAATGTGTTAATAATGTCTACAGTGGATCCATGTAAGCAACACGGTCTGACCTTCATCAGCTCCAAGTTGCCCTTCTTCTCTGGAGGAACGCCTCTCTTCATAGGGTAGCCCATCCTCAGAGGCAGGGGGACGGCGTTCGGCCTGAAGGAGGTTGCCGATGGATAAACTGCAGTCCAGTCCTGATCTACCGGCATCTTCTCCGTCCTGGGATCCCCGACCTGCAGAAAAAACACGGACGGCAAAATGAAGCTTTTTTTTTTAAATCTGGAAACCGTGAGACAGCGTTTGTGTGGCAACGTCATCAACTTTCTTTTTTAACATCTCGTCTCATTTGAAATATGTGCATCCTGATATATTCAACCTTGGACTTGAAAGCTGAACTTACAGGTCTCCTGGGTCTTTTTACGAATCCTCGACCGCCTCTATCGGGAAAGCCTAAAATTCACAATGTTGCAAGTTCAGCCACACACAAACACAAACACTTCTTTAATGAGCCACACGTACTCAGATACCACAACCTTTTGGTGTATGCTTTAAGTGGAATTCACAATATGAGCTGCATGATATACATTGGAAATTCGTTATGTATTATCATGCTTTTTGTTGAACTGTGTATTATAAATAAGAGCTAAACATGTTAATTTGGTCATATGCTTTTTAACTGTTTTGCTTTTTAACTGTTCTGCTTTTTAATTGTGTCCATTTTTAAATATGTTGTACGGCGACCTTGAGTGCCTTGAAAGGCGCCTTATAAAATGAATGTATTATTATTATTATTTATTAATGGACAGAAATTTGACTTGCAACTTTTTAGATAAGTTAATAGCTCGAGCTTTTTAAATGTCATGTCATCATCTTGGGCTTGATTAAAAGTGTGAATTGATTAAAAAGGAACACATATAAGCAGATGAACTGTTAATTGCTATACTATTTACCCCTCATCTGTCATTGCAATTGCATTGCTTTTTCTATTCTGATTCTACTCTGGGTAGATTAAGATGGGAAGAGAAAACGTCATCCATCACGTGACACTGAACCAATAAAATAGACACAGGAACCCCATGAAACGAGCCACATCCCAGTCGGAGAGTAAACAGTCTGGAGACAGGAGGTCCCTCGACATGGCCTTGGTGACCGCAAGTCGAGCTGTTATCCGAGCGTGAAGCACGAACTAGTGTGAACTATGTCCTCAGGTACACCGGAACTCACCTTTTTTTCCAGCAGAAGCATGTGAAGGCTTATCCGTCGCGTATGAGGCTCTGCTTGCTTGACCAAGACTAGAAGCATTTATTCGACCTAGGGACAGAAGCGCCTTGCGTGTGTGGGAAGCCATGTTTTCCGAATGACTACGGAATCCAGCGAGGGATAAACTTTGAAAATTGCAAAACGTTTATTGAGCGTAGAGTGAGTGAGTTGCGCCCCCTACAGGTTAACACGGGCATAGACGCACAGCTCGCGATTAACATCCGGGATTAACAACGAAGAAGCACATAACATCATTTTGGTGAGAATTAAATGCAAGAGTCTTACTCCATTTTTGTTTTTTACGTCAGTGCCTCATCTCAAAGCACGCGACCGTGCACGTGCGACCGGCGGCTGTCACTCCACAAGCTGCTGCTTTTTGGCACTTGTGGTGCGTTCAAATGCTCCTGGACAATCACATCTCCGAGGTGGCTAGTGCCAAAAATGGCAGACTATGTAAAAATAATTCATGAAAACACGATGAGGCTTAACACAAGTTATTGTTTTCGGTTGAAACTAGGTTAGATATACTTTAAATGTGTAAGGTGGGGTAAGTTTGCAAATGTGTCTTCTACTTTTTGGTTTTGTAGCAGTCCAGCTTGAATAAAACGAGCTTTCTTCAGATGTGGATATACTTGATTTGTGTGTTTAACCTCATGGAGTCGTACTTTCAAGACCTTCCTGTTCTTATATTAGGTTACTGGGGTATGGACCCACTTTCACATTCACTTAGACATCAATGCTATCATGCAAATGGCACAAAAATAGTTTTGTTGAGTAATTTGTGACAGTTTTTTTCTTTTAATGACGGCATGCAAACTTTATTCAGGATCATGCACCACGAGGGCTTAATATATAATAAATAATAACGCTCACAAGACTTTGATAGATTTTGATGCATGGCCTCTCTTAAAGATCACACAATCATGCTTGATATTGTACTGACACCATTTCTAAAACACGTAATTGCAATTAATTAGAATTACACTTGTGCTTTACTGTGTGGAAGTAACTAAACTAAATCTAAATTTGGGTCTGTCATGGAGTCCAAGGACGTCCTGTAATCTAAACCATGCCACAGTGATGCTGGACTGGGCCTATGTGTGAAGATAGTGGCAACAAGGTTGTCCATATTAGCAGCGAGAGCTTGAAATTATTGTGTTTTAATATACCACCACTTTAACATTGTTTTCACCATATTTTGTAATTTATCAACACAATAAGTGAAATGGCGGCAATTCATTTAAACATTTGCCATATTGTATTTGCTGTAACATAACATAAGCTTGTTTTGAAGAAAACTCCACAAGGGATGACATTGAAATCAGATAACACGCAAAAATGGCAAACATTTTCTGCTAAGCCTACTCCAATATGAAGATTTGGTTCTTGTTTTACATTAGTGTACATATCTTTGGGGTTTGAACTTTTGGATGGACACCTAAAGCAATTTGAAGGCATCATTTTAGGCACTGGGAATTCATCATGGGCATTTTTTCAATGATCATTTTATTAAATAATTATATTTTTTGAATTTAGAATTCAATTTCAGCTGCTACACTACTAAACTTAATACAAATAATATACACTACCGTTCAAAAGTTTGGGGTCATCCAGACAATTTCGTGTCTTCCATGAAAACTCTCTTTTATTTATCAAATGAATTGAAAATTGAATAGAAAATATAGTCAAGACATTGACAAGGTTAGAAATAATGATTAATATTTGAAGTATTAATTTTGTTCTTCAAACTTCAAGCTCAAAGGAAGGCCAGTTATAGCTTATATCACCAGCATAACTGTTTTCAGCTGTGCTAACATAATTGCACTAGGGTTTTCTAATCAGATATTAGTCTTCTAAGGCGATTAGCAAACACAATGTACCATTAGAACACTGGAGTGATAGTTGATGGAAATGGGCCTCTATACACCTATGGAGATATTTCATTAGAAACCAGACACTTCCACCTAGAATAGTCATTTACCACATTAACAATGTAGAGAGGTATTGTTGATTAATGTTATCTTTATTGAAAAAACAGTGCTTTTCTTTGAAAAAGAAAGACATTTCTAAGTGACCCCAAACTTTTGAACGGTAGTGTATATATATAATTATATATATAACAAATATATATATATATATATATATATATATATATACACACACACACACACCCGACACAAATTCACACTGTGGATTCATACGTTGGCAGCTGTCGCTAAAGTATCACAAATAATAATCTCATAATTATAAATAATACAGTAAACTACTTTCTTGCTCTACACATTTGCATGTTGGCTACTTGGTAGGAATAGAAGATCGACAGGGTACCACTTTGTTGGTCCCTTACGTTGCGATTACCAACTTTCCCCTAACCCTTGAACGCATCGTGTGCACAGGCTGCGATGCACTTCAGAGACGAGTCCTGCAGGCAGCAGCCGATAACAGACTTGTTCTTTTTAGTGTACTTTCGATGGTAGGGCTTTATTTTGTAGACGATTTCTAACTTGTTTAATTTGGAGCCGTGTACTTTTTTTGTAAAAAAAAAATGTATGCGAACTTGTTGCCCGGCTTCTGAGCTATTTTCTCATTATTTACCACCGATTACAACTTGAGGTGCGTTTTCTGGAGTCAAAGGTAAGACGTGCCACGCTAGTCTGACATATTGTTGAACTTGTTTCACCTTCATTCTAAAAAGGGTTCAACTACGAACATCAGCGTTTAACAATAATTGCTGCAAATATTGACATAGCATGTTCTTGATTATGCAGCATCATTTAACAGACCACAGCCTGCTCTTTATTGGACTGCTTTCGGGGAGGATATAACGTCATTTAAACAAGTGTAAAGGGAACTAAAGTTTTTAGGGCGCGAAAGCTAAATGTTCCTTTTTTTTTTTTTAACGTAGGGTCATTTCCTTTTTGTTGTTGTTGCTTCAGCTGTCATCATGATATGGTCGGTTGAGTTTAACGGAAAGTCAAACACTACTCTTGTATCTGTAGAGTCCCACAGTCGCCTGTGCGTGTCTGACAGGCCACTGTGCGGCTTTTTAAAGTCAGAAACTCTATCTAGGATTCAGACAGCAGCACATGTGGCTCCTGTCACCAGCTCATCGACGGCCGAGGACAGACATGGTGTCATGGTGGCTGCCTCCTCACTTGTCTCATGATGCTCTCTCTCTTCTTTTTTTTTTCTTCTCTTCCTTTCCCCCCGAAACCTTTTAGGCAGCATCCGGCCATCTATCACACGACCTGGTTCGGTGTCTTTCCAGAGAAGACACTGAACCACCTACTTACCCTTTGATACCCAAATTAGTGTTACACATGCCAGAGAGGAGCCGAATCGCTGTGACTTGATGGAAAGTGTTTTTTTGTCGAGTTGACACACTGTTCACACTTAGTTACATTCACTATAAGATAAGGAATATATATATATATATATTACACACAATAATTTGGATAAGCTATCTTCTATACATCTCCTGTTGTTGTTGTTGTCGATTTGAATATAGTTTTGGACAATAATTAACTTGCCTACATGTCCCAAAGGCAAGCAGTGGGGTATGTGTCACAATACGAACATTAGATTAGATAATCCTTTATTAGTCCCACAATGGGGAAATTGCAGGATCACAGCAGCGGGTGCACATTAGAGCATTCATAAAAGATAAAAGACAAGACACAATAACAATGCTAAATACTAAATATACAGAGGAAACAAAATACTGCAGGTTAACCCTTGTGTTGCCTTAGGGTCATTTTGACCCGAATCAATATTACACCCTCCCCCCGCCTTTGGGTCATTTTGACCCGATTCAATGTTTCACCCTCCTGTTACCTTTATATTTACTAACATATTTTACCCTTTGGGTTCAATTTGACGCCAGCAATAAAAACCTCCAGAAAATTATTAGAATTAATATTGTTTTCCAAGTTTAAGTGTGAGGCACTTTATGTTTGTTTGTTGACTACCGAAAGAACACCGACATTAAACATTGAATGGGGTCAAATTAATCCTAAAGCGGGGGGAGGGTGTAATATTGATTCGGGTCAAAATGACCCTAAGGCAACACAAGGGTTAAAGTGTCCAGGATAAAGTGCCGAGTGTCCAAGATCTCCAGCGATCTACTGCATTTTGTTACATGCAGTGTGTTCTTGTCACTCTCCACTCTAATTGACATGTGGTCTTAAATAACGTGTGAGAAGTGAACCGCGAGCTAACCGTTGCGAGTGAACCTGAGAAAAATCCGAGATGCGAGCTGCAAAACAAACGTTCACGTGGCCGTAATCCGTCTACTTGTCTCCTGCCTGCACGTCGTTTAATTAATCCCCTTCTATGTGACATGTTCCGTATGAATGTTCACATAGTGACGTTAACAGAGTGCTTGTTGTACATTTGTTTTATCTTCCTAGATAACAGAGGAAATGGACCTCCCTGTCTCTGCCACATGAACGTGTATGATTATATCTCACATGTCATGAGTCATAGTGTACCAGTATCCTCCATATCCTCTATTGTTGTTATGATTTCATCCTCGCAGATGTTACGCTGGGCCGTGACACAATAAGAAGCTCTAATCGGCGACTGTGCCATGACACCACAGGTCGTCTCTGATGTGGCTCATATGGCGGTTCAGAAGTTCATGCTGAGGGGAACCACCTATCTACCAGACTCTAACCTGATGATTTGGAGTAACAGTATTTTCCTCTACGCCATATTAATGCCATAATGCTACAGGAGATGTTTACATACAGTAGCTTTAACGTTAAATCACGAATTATTCGGAAACACGCTGTGCTGTGTTATTGACCTTGAAAAGAATCACAGCCATCTTCTGGGACTGTCCCATCATTAAAAACTTTTGGAAGGCGGTACACAATGCTTTACAGGACATCGCTCGCGAGGACATCCCTTTGGACTTTAAGATTCTGTACCTTGGAAATATACCTCAAAGCTGGCCGAAAGGGAACAGACTCTTGATAAATGCAATGCTGGTGGCCAGTAAAAAGTCTATTACCAGAAAATGGTTATTACCAGAGTGTCCTACAATTACATCATGGAGAGACATTGTAACAGAGATCTCCAGAATGGATCAGATTACAGCCCATGTTAACCAAAGAACGGAAACATTTCTTAAGCACTGGCAAAAGTGGTGCAACTATGTCACAGATAAATGGCCTGACTGTATTTCTTTACTCCAGGGGTACTCAACTTCGGAGGCCAAGAGGGCCACATTTAAACCACAACAGGTGCAAAGGGCCACAAATTATTATTAACATATATTTGTACCATTTTATTCACTGTATTTATTACTACCTAATTTTCACACGATTTTGGTTGGCTAATTATAATTCATGGTTTTTCCTGGGTCAAAATGGTGCTCCCAAAAAATGTTTTTGCGCACCGTCTGTTCGTGCAGGTCGGACTGTTGAGTGAGTGATCAGCAGCTGGCCGCTCAGTCCATTCGCGCACCTCAGTTGCGTATTGATCAGACAAGAAGACACGCTTATCAACTCCAGTGTTTCCCCTCCTATTATAACAGGGTGAAATCTCCACCCGCCACTCTGTAATTTTCGCTCGGGAAAACGGCTTAGGCGCGCGCCCAAATTTTCTCTATGCAGGAAAAACCCTGATAATTATTATGCATTTATAACCAGGCATGTCGGGGGCCACAAAATAAGCGTCCGCCTGTTGAGTAAGTCTGCTTTACTCTATAGAAAACGATTTCTCCCTGCTTTATTTATTTATTGTTTTGTTACGATGGTATTGTTTTTGTTTCTTTATTTGCATGTGTTTCTTTTTTTGTTTTTTACTTCTCTTTATACAAAGAATCTGAAAAATTTAAATATGTGTATGTGAGAGTCTGAACACTTATAAAATATAAATTTTAAAAAAGAAGAAAAGAATCGCAGTTTGACCCGAGTGAACGATAATCAAGCTCCCGGGTCCACGACCCGATGAACAGGGGCCCTCTCTGTGGAGGGCGAGGCTTGCAGTCAGTCATACTATCTCCATCACTCACGCCAACTCTTTCACTGCAGGTCTTATGGACACGCATGCAGCGCAGCAGAGGACAGCGGGCAGCTAGCCGTGCCGTAGCCAGGTGTCTCCTCCCGCCGGACTCGACCCTTTCCAAAACTTGACTCTCGGTGACCTCCTCGGACCATGGTGGAAAGACGTGCGCAGTCCTTTCACATGACGTGCCACGTGCAGCGCGACTACGGCAGCCGGATGGGCAGCTCCTTCATCAGCTGCAGACCCAACGGCTATGCCGGCACCAGCCTGGACCCGGAGAGCGACGCCGACCCCGCGGCCTCCGCGGCCGGCGGCGCGACCACGAGCTGCGCCCTCCGGGCTCCCGCGCCTGACCGAATCTGCTTCTCTCCCGTTTCAATGGAAGTCGACCCCGCCGAGGTGAATAATGGATCGGGCTTTCCCCGCCGCCCCGCCGCGGACACACAGGCCGCGGACAGCCGGCCCTCCACGGCCACCGTCCCGCCGCCTCTCCCTCTCCCTCGGTCGAGCTGGATGCGTCATCATCGGAAGGAGTTCCGGAGCCCGTACATCAAGACGAGCACGCAGGGCGACGTGTATAACTTCCTAGAGAGACCCGCCGGACTGAGATGCTTCCTCTACCACTTCCTCGTGTGAGTACCCGTAGATGCAGGGGGAACCGTAGAGGTTGACAAACCACCTCTGTGCACATAATGCAACGAGAATCCGACCGATCATCGGGCGTTGTTCCTCAAGGTGTTAGAGTTGTGACAGACATGCGAAAATCCGCTCGGTAAACGGTCTCGTTAATTACATCTTAGTGCGGCTCCTTCCGGTGTTAGGTTCTGGTTCCCAGGAACAAGAGGAGAGGCCTTGCTGGCTGTCTGCGGTGGTTTTAAGATAGTCCAACAGATTCTTTGGCATTCGGTTTATTTTGCTCTTCAACCACATCCAAACACCGAGATTTGTTCCTTCTTGATGCTGCTAACCTGACCTGCCAGAAACCTGCAGTACACACACACACACACACACACACACACACACACACACACACACACACACACACACACACACACACACACACACACACACACACACACACACACACACACACACACACACACACACACACACACACACACACACACACACACACACACACACACACACTGCTTCCATCGTAGTATGAGCTGCCACGAGGGCACGCTCTCCTCTCTTGTGTTAGCGTTGACGTGTTGGATATGATGACTGGAGAAGACCGTGCTGCAGAATTTTTATTATATTTTAGAGAATAAATTGTATCGTATCAGCGGTAGAAACCATTTCAATTTGACCCCATGTTTAATGTTAACCCCTTTTTTAAAATATGCTGGAAAATGAATGGAAGATGGTTTTTAAATGAGTTAAATAACTAGTAACATTAGTTTAAAAAAAGAAAAGAATATTAGATCCTGCTTACATATGTTTTCCTGGCCAGCAAGTGCTTAATATCTAAGTAATATATTATAAAGCAAAAGTAAATATTTTTATTTTTGAATGAATCCAACCATATGTCTTTCATTACCTTCGCATTGAAAATGCGGAAGGTTATGTTTTGATCGCCATTTATTTATTTATTTGTATGCGTGTTATTCGCATAACAAAAAAAGTTTTAAACCAAATCGCATGCAATTTGGTGGGATGATTGGTTATTATCCGGGGACCATTTGATTAGATTTTGGGATCGATCGGGTCAAAGGTCAAGGTCATGAAAAGGTCAAAATCTTCTTGAATCGCATGAAATTTGGTGGGATGATTGCTTATTATCCGGGGACCATTTGATTAGATTTTGGGATCAATTGGGTCAAAGGTCAAGGTCAAGGTCATGGAAAGGTCAACATCTTTTTTTTACCATAGCACGATACATTTGTGTCCAATTGGCATGCAACTAATGACAAAATGTTCATAATTCAATGCCCAATCTTGTGATATGCGAAGGTATGCGCTCTACCGAGTGCCCGTTCTAGTTCAAATATGTTTAGCACATTCATTTTTATTAAGTGTGTTGCAGAGATGTACAGCGAATAATATAATTATGGCGAGATGCATTTTAGTTAGCTTTTTTTGTTTGTTGCAAAAGTGAAAATAAAACTCTTAAGGCCAAGAATACCCTCCTAACATGTGACTAAAGAATCTTCTGTTATCTCTCTGAAGTATCCCACAATGTTGTCCCAGATGTCATAGTAAGCCCTGAGCTCATGGATTTAGACCAGATTAGTTGAAAATATGAATGATGATAATAATAGAAGTTCAATTGAAAGGCGTAACTAAACTCTTTCACATGCAACTGCATCATATGGTGAGTCAAATAAATCCTCCAAATGTTTTTTCCGGAAATGGTGAGAAAAACATTCCCCCCCTCCACCTGTTGTGGCTAATGACAGCATAGATGCTACATTCTGTGTTTGAAGGTATTTGTCTTGCTCCCTTACAGCCGCAGATGTCTTTTTTGGATACTTTAAAAGCATCTGAAGTTGAGGCCAACTCACTTTGAAAGAGTGTTGGCAGGATTAGTTTCCTCTGCTGCTTTTATTACACGTGCATCTTGAACCGGGTCATTAATTGGCTGAAAGGCACCCACCTTATATTCGGTTGTGCCTCAGTAGACTTGAGCACTGGACCGGTTAACCAGCGCACACAGCAGTTAAAAACAAATGGTGTCCCGGGGGCCAAAGCACTTCGTCGTATTCGGTGAAATGAGGTCACCCTGGAGTGGAAAGTAACATTCTTATGTATTATAACTTTAGGAACTAGAATGGGCACTCGGTAGAGCGCATACCTTCACATATCACAAGATTGGGCATTGAATTATGAACATGTTGGCATTAGTTGCATGCCAATTGGATAAAAATTGACCACGCTATGGTAAAAAGAAGATGTTGACCTTTTCTTGACCTTTGACCCGAAATCGAATCAAATGGTCCCCGGATAATAACCAATCATCCCACCAAATGCGATTCAAGAAGATTTTGACCTTTTCATGACCTTGACCTTTGACCCGATCGATCCCAAAATCTAATCAAATGGTCCCTGGATAATAACCAATCATCCCACCAAATTTCATGCGATTCAAGAAGATATTGACCTTTACATGACCTTGACCTTTGACCCGATCGATCCCAAAATCTAATCAAATGGTGCCCGGATAATAACCAATCATCCCACCATATTTCATGCGATTCGGTTTAATACTTTTTGAGTTATGCGAGGAACACGCATATAAATAAATACACGGCGATCAAAACATAACCTTCCGCATTTTCAATGCAAAGGTGATAATACAACATTCTGTTGACGGACCATTCTCTCACATAAATGACATCAACAACCGAGTAGTACGTTCCCATGAGCGTTCCCCCCTCAACATTAGTGACCTATTTAACCTCCTGTTATGTTCGTTTCTTACATTCAACCCGGTTATTGTTGAATCACCCAAAAGTGGTCAGAAACCCCAAAATCCTAAAAACTATAGTTTGTATCTCATCGCCAATGTCACGACTAACAATTAAATTAGTTTTTAGTGGAATTGAGTTATTCACCCCTCCATAGGTCAGAGTTCAATGAGGACAACTCACTCGTTTTAATGAAAAATAAATTTTCCATTTTTTAGGTGCATTGAAAAACATCTAGATATAAATTGCATTCGTCAACCAAAACATTTATTTTCTCCTAAATATTATTTGCATTTTGTACGTTTTATTTTTTCATGGGGTGATGTAGATAAATAGAGATGAGACACCTGTGCTGTTCAGGGTCATATTGACCGGCCCACTCAAGCCAAATGAGTCATAAAGGATTTGTATTGAAAGTAAACTTTAGTTATGTTTATTTATAGTGTAAAGTCATTGTGGTTAACCCTGTAGTGTAGGAGCATATTGTCACTAACAGTAAAGGGAAATGTTTGAATGGATTGTTTTAAGTTATATAAGGTCATTCATACATGTATATTTCAAATATTGATGAACTTTAAAACTTCAAATCTTCTCACTTTTGGGTCATAACCACGAGTGTTTTGCTTTCAGTGCAACGCCTTGCAACGATCTCCATGCCTCGAGGCCTCCTCCCTCCCAAAGCCTGCGCTACCCAAACATATTCATCTCCCTCTACAGCGCTTTAGCTCAGCTGCCCTCGTATTACCTCATCGTTTCAACGTATTTTAGGCCTAACGTGCCGTCGTTTAGAAATGGTAGCTATACAATCTCCCACTTTTCAGCTTTGTCCGTGTGAAATTGTGCTTGAAGAGTTGCTCTGTCTCATTGGGATATTACCTTTGTCAGTCGGAGACGAGTGGAAACAGTGCAGAGATCCTCCATTGTCCTATGTGTGTGCGTGTTGTGTTGCTGATAACTTATACCAGCAGTAATTGGGGCTCTCCCCTCACAGAAGAGAGAGAGAACCTGAGCCTGAGCTTCATTTAATATTAAAAGCTTCTTCCTAACTGATCCCCGCTGACACGGGTTTAAGTAACTCTTACTTGCTGATGGCCATCTGTCCTCCGGGCCTCTTTAGAGACTGAGCCGGGGAGAAGCGGCGCATGAAAGGCCATATACAGCACTCATGATAGGCCTAATAGGCCTGCTCCACATTGGGATGACACACACACACACACACACACACACTGACGGGCCGTGCACGCACAGGTGGCGGCTCAATTTACAGCTGTCATCATCGTGCTTATGAATCTGACAAATGCACTCCGTCCAATCGGTGTGTAGCGTAATGGGATCACGCAGATCAACGTGGAGACATGCGTCACAAATTAATGCTTGCACAATATACACATGTGCAACGTCCTCATGGATTTGACTGTTTTTTTTTTTTTTTTCAGAAAGCGGGTATTGATCCCATAAGTGAAAAAAATAAAGAAGGTTTTATTTAATTTGCGATACTCATTTGAAAAAATATTTTGAAAGCCAAACAGAAGGTTTTCATGTGGATTTATATTATATTATTATTTAAGCGTCTTTGTGTATTCAGAAAAGCGCTATATAAAAGTTATTATTATTCTTATTATTATATTAACTTCGGCGTATTGAGAGAAAGATGGGCGCTTCACACCCACCATCATTATTAAGCGTCTTTGAGTATTATGAAAAGCCCTATAGAAATTTGATGTATTATTTTTATTTAATGAAGAGTTCATAGCATCAAACTATTTAAAATATAAATGATTTATTTAATGAACTTCAGTGTATATATTCAGTTACAGACTTTATTTAGTCGCCAGGCAGCTTTCGGTTTCCTCGTGATGTTTCTAAAAGGATCAATTACGAATACACATTTTAACAAATGAATGTATGACAGATGAAATGTCACATTCCTCCAACTGACAGACACACAAATAAAGACGCACATGCTGATGGCAGATTTAGTCAGAGTGGGTAGAAATCCCTGTGACTCGGGACAGCATATGATAAGAGTGCCCGGAAAAGAGTATTACGCAATAGCGTGCAGACACATCAGCACATAGACGACCCAGGGCGATGATCCCCGTCACGTTTGGGCCACTCCCTCTGGAGTCTTTTACATAACCAGAGGGAATGGACATGAATATCCACACATGGTTCATAAATTCGCCTTCCCCACTCACACTGGAAGCAGATTAGCACCCGACATCTTTGTCTTTTCAGACAAAACGAAGCGCTAAAACAGGAGAGGAAAAGAGATACTATCTCACTGACTATTAAAGTAACATTATAATTGTACAAAAAAATAAAATGAAAAAAAAAAAAAATAAAAATGACTTAATGACTTTAATATGGCGGCGCGCGCCCGCCATCGGGGGGGGGGGGGGGAAAACTCCGCTCTATGTAGGATTCTCTGAGCGCGCCCGATCCGGCGGATGACTTCGACCTGCTGTCATAGTGCCAGTCCACGCTCGCAGCTACAGTATAAGGGCGAAGCAAGCGAAGTCTCTTGTAATGAATTACACGTTCCAATGTAAATTATGAATATGTAGCTTTTTGGTGTTGTCAACAATATTGTATTCGATCACACGTACTCCACATTTAGAAAACAATGTATATAGGCTGAAAACGCGATGGGTATTTCATCTAAACTAAATGTTGTCATTCTTTTGGTTATGTTAGCATTCATCTCCGATATCACAATGAATAAAACTATGCAGTCATATTTATGTAAAATCTTTGAATATTCTGACCTTATCGGTTGACATCATTTCTTGGTTTCTGACTTCGAAAATGCGGAAGGTAATGTTTTGATCGCCGTGTATTTATTTATTTATTTGTATGAGTGTTACTCGCATAACACAAAAAGTATAAAACCGAATCGCATGAAATTTGGTGGGATGATTGGTTATTATCCGGGGACCATTTGATTAGATTTTGGGATCAATCGGGTCAAAGGTCAAGGTCATGAAAAGGTCAAACTCTTCTTGAATCACATTAAATTTGGTGGGATGGTTGGTTATTATCCGGGGACCATTTGATTACATTTTGGGATCGATCGGGTCAAAGGTCACGGTCATAAAAAGGTCAACATCTTCTTTTTACCATAGCCCGGTCAATTTTTATCCAATTGCCAACATGTTCATAATTCAATGCCCAATCTTGTGATATGCGAAGGTATGCGCTCTACCGAGTGCCCGTTCTAGTTCATATATGTTAGGGTGGATTAAATGCACAATATACAAGATTAAAAGCATTCATTTGTTCGCAATATAAAAACACAGTGGAGTTATCTCTACCTGAGCAGAGAATGACGTCACTCGACGTGTGTGTGTGTATCCAAGCTTCTCTTTGCTTTGATGACATAGCCCAGTCGGCCGAAGGTGTCCCACAGTTGTACTGTTAGCGCCGTTAGCTGAGAGACGGCGGCTCAGTCGTCGCCGTGTTAAGCTGTTGACAGGCAATAGCAATCCTCCCAATCTTATATTTAGCAACTTTAAGGTAAATGTAGGGATGAGACACTCCTACCTCATGGGAGGCGATCGATACCAGCAGTTTTGGTCTTCATCTATTTGTAGTCGAGACAAACCGTGAAAGCTCTTAAGTAAAATAGAGAGATGGTGATACCTACCAGATGGTTCAATTTATGATGGATTAACCTGTTATCCACTGCTGGGTTGAATCAGATTAAGGTTAAGACATCATTTAACATTTGGATTGGATTGGTGCTCACCCGACCTTTGGCCTGTAGCGCCATCTGTATTGATGACTTGTAGTTAAACACAACCAACCTCTTTGGCCCCAAAGCAAAACGTGTACAGTTTAGCATTGCGTCTGCGTACTCTATACATATCTATATTAATGTGTAGATCTATGTGAAAAAGTGTGAACCTTTCCCATTCTTGTCACCCACACTTTTGAGAGCACATTGTCATTGCTGTCTGTTTTTTAGTTAATGTTCCCTAAGCTTATATTGCCTTAGTTACCCAGCTGATTGAGTAGAGGGTTTGGTGTGGCTCTACGCCTTACTTATTTTTAGTCAAGCTGGACGGTCAATCTGCATCAATAATACTCAATAAAGCCCCAGCTGTTTTGTTTTAATCAGATCCCAGGGGTTTGGGCCTGGCTAAAGGAGGTTGGCTAATGGGAGTGAGTGACGCCTCTCCTCGCTGCTGTGTAGCAGCCTGATGAAATGCACAGCCTCAGGAAAAACTGTTGGAAAACATGAAGAAACTAGAACGGGCACTCAGAAGAGCGCATACCTTCGCATATCACAAGATTGGGCATTGAATTATGAACATTTTGATGCCAATTGGATAGAAATTGACCGCGCTATGGTATGCTAAAAAGAAGATTTTGACATGACTTTGACCCGATCGATCCCAAAATCTAATCAAATGGTCCCCGGATAATAACCAATCATCCCACCAAATGTCATGCGATTCGGTTTAATACTTTTTGAGTTATGCGAGTAACACGCATACAAATAAATAAATAAACAAACTAGAATGGGCACTCGGTAGAGCGCATACCTTCGCATATCACAAGATTGGGCATTGATTTATGAACATTTTGGCATTAGTTGCATGCCAATTGGATAAAAATTGACCGTGCTATGGTAAAAAGAAGATGTTGACCTTTCCACGACCTTGACCTTTGACCCGATTGATCCCAAAATCTAATCAAATGGTCCCCGGATAATAACCAATCATACCACCAAATTTCATGCGATTCGGTTTAAAACTTTTTTTGTTATGCGAATAACACGCATACAAATAAATAAATAGATAAATAAATAAATTAGGGCTGTCAGCGTTAACGCGTTAATCTATGCGATTAATGTGGCCGTGATAACGCACTAAAACATTTAACGCAATTTTTTTAATTTTTGTAATTTTAAAAAAATATATACTTTATTAATCCAGTGTCAAACCGCGGCAGTGCGGTTTGACACTGTTTCCGTTTTTAAAACAATTATTTCTCCGCGAAATCAGTCGGGTTTCCTCCTCCGCTCCTTCCTCCCGTCTCCCCCTCTGGTACACAGAGGAACAGACAGGCGACGTGTCGGGTGACGTGGCGCGGAAATAACTCGTCACACGAAACCTTCAACGTGATTGGTCAATCCGTTTGTCTGTCAACATTTTGGGAAAAAACAACCAATGAACACTCAGTAAATCACAAGGACCTCCCACCAAACATGTAAGGCTCATTAGCAGCCTGTCAGTCAGAGAAGCAGAGAACACGGCGCGAGGACAATGTGCCTCAATATATAGAGCTGAGATTGTTCTGGAATGTTTGATGTATAACACATGGGGATGTGTAATATGCAAAAGTCTTTAAAAGGTGAATTTAATTTTTTTTGTAAAATGTATATAATGCCCCCAGCCTCCAGAGGGTTAACGTGACATATGTGAATGTCAGTCAGTTACCAAGGCCACTGGTTCTGCTGTTCAGTGTTAAAGATGACAGGACCAATGGGGTCTCAATATACTTCTTTTTTTAAACTAATCTGGATGTTTCACTGAAGAAACAATTCATCATCCACGATATTAAATACCTCGCTGGCACTTTATAGGTAGGAGCCTCTTTGAAAACACAGCTCTGTGTGAAGTTTGGTCTTTAAAAAAGAATACAAAGGGATTACTCGTTCATTTAGAAGATTTAGTCTTTAGAAGAAAAAAAAACCTATTAATCGCGATTAATGATTTTCAAAATGTGCGATTAATTAGTTAATTTTTTGTAATCGATTGCCAGCCCTAAAATAAATACACGGCGATCAAAACATAACCTTCCACATTTTCAATGCGAAGGTAATGACAACTTCTGTTACGCAATATCTAATTTGCATGCTTTTGCCCCAGCTTCCGAGCTTTATTAATTTTTTTCAGACTGGTCTGTTATGACTAAACCCAGCAAGTAGAATGCTGCTCGGTGTATCTAATCAGTGATTCCTACAGTTTATAATCTAATCTACAGCCTTTAGTCATCTTATTTAACATGCATGTGGAGTCTCATGGGATACTGCAGTACACTGTTGTCCTTTCAAAAGAGGACAAATATTATCGTCTTATGCGTTGAGGGAAAACACGCAGATTACATGACTTTCTCACTGGCCTACATGACGATGACATCATATTTATGCTCATCCTAATACGATGATCTCATAGGAAATGGGTTTTGAGTTTGACTTTACGTGCCTGTGTTTTCACCTGCTTAATACCACTGCCTGGCAACAACGGTGAACACAAACAGTTGTTTCCCATCAGCCCGTCGCAGCACTCATCAGTTAATTGGGAAATATCATTTTTAGCAAAATACGTGAGCAGGTGTTCAAATAAGCTTTTCTTTTGCGAGTTGACCACTAAAATAAAACCAAAGTAGCGTCCTCATTGCTACCCTGGGTTGAGTCTCATGGTCATGTCGGGGATGATGATGTCATCACAGTTCACCCTCCTGTTGATAAATGGCTTTCTTATATAAGTCCAGTAGTGTGTGTGTGTGTGTGACCCTTCCGGCCTATGGCATGTAATCCTTGTCGTACAGAACATCGTAATGCATCCACTGCTGTGGGTTTTTTAAAGTGATCTCGATCATGATTCTGATCATGGTGCATCCACACACTCACATTCTGTAGTATGTCACGTAAAAGCACTTAAAAGATGTGTTCCAAGGATTATGAATGAGATGGTGCACCCTGCTCTTAATCCTGCGGGTTCAGCAGAGACCAAGCAAAGCCCCTCATGAGCCTCTTTACAATTTTGGAATTAACAAGTAAATGAACAGTGCAGTGCTTTAAGGAAATACTGTCTTTAACTGTGTTGTACGCATGTATTATTACTTACCTTAAAGTTGTAAAGCAACTTGAATCTTTCGAATTGTTAAGTAATGCTTAATTTCACATATTTGTTCCGAACGTAAATATATCTTAAGGAATCCAATGTTCAAATGACATGCAGTAAATGTATCATTTAGAGGCACTGCAAATAAAGTTACATAATTAAAGACATAATTATATATTCATATATTTGTATTAGGTTAAGAGGCATTGTTATTATAGTCTCTTTAAATAATAACATTAATTTCTTAAGAATTATCCATAATCCATAAACATAAAAATACTTCCTTCCTCCCGTTCCACTCTGCTATATTCTCTGGAGCAGAATACAAAGTTAATTAATTGATTAGACAATTGGTAGATTATTCAACTGCACCTGCATAAATAATCAATTAATGGTATTCTCTTTTTTTGGCTTCTCATTGGAAGAATCTGCTTCTTTTCTGAATATCTTTCATCGGTGGGTTGGAAGAAACGCGCTAATTTCTCACCTTGGACTCGGAGGGGCATTTTTTATTTCATAAAAAAAGCCAACTCTAGTTAATTGAGAAATAATCCGCAGATGATTTGATAATAGTTGCACCTCTTTCTTTCTCTCCCACTCCTTTTTCTTCTCTTCCTCTACCTTCATTTAGTTGTCCGTCTGCTGGTGGTGGATTTGCTTGATTTGTCCACGATGTTGAGGCCAAAACACCAGCAGATTGACAGTCTCGTAGGATTGTTTCACTGTTGCTAGGAGACGTGGAAACATCCAATCAGCGTTTAATACGAGTAGATTGATGAGAAAAAGAAAAGCAGAGTACTTTGACATTTTTGTGGCCATTGTAATTTGATTGTTTCTTTTATTTTGTATTTTGTGTGTATATAATGTATATATATATATATATATATGTGTGTGTGTATTTCTACATGTTTGTGTGTGTCTGTATATATACAAGTGTACGTGTGTGTATATACGTTTGTGTGTGTGTGTGTGTACACAAATGTGTATATATGTGATGATGGTCAAAGGTCACTACGACCTCACAAAACACATTTTTGGCCATAACTCAAGAATGCATATGCTAATTGACCAATGATGGTTTCGTGACATTGAGATAAACGGCCAATGACGGTGAGGCATGCAGTCGCTGTAACGGTGAGTAACCTGTGCTGATAACTTCCTGAAGAATGGCGTTCTGTCCCTGCAGCTTCATCATGGTCCTGGTGTGCCTCATCTTCAGCGTCCTGTCCACCATCGAGCAATATGCAGAGTTCGCCACAGGAACCCTCTTCTGGATGGTGAGTACTGTCATCTTGATCATATACCACACAAACAACTCTAACAACGGCCATTACATTTCAGAAATATTATTACTGTACGCTCTTAATTCTCAGAAGTCATAAGGTTCTGCTCTTCTTCGCCATCTGCAGAAATAATGGTAACAGATTAGTGGAATTTATATCTTACATTTTGTTGTTGTTGGTGTATGATCCTTATTTTAATAAAGACTAATAATTAGGGCTGTGAAACGATTACAATTTTTAATCGGATTAATCACAGGTTTTTGTGGATTAATCATGATTAATCACATATTACCGATATTCTCGGTATATTTTGTGAGAACATAGAGATTTATGACAAAAGACGGATATATACATTTATACATTCTTCTATACAATGGTGCTGCAACTCAGCAGTTATTTAGCAGTTTTCTTCCATATGGAACATTAATACATCTTCATCCTAAACAGAATGTTTAACCCTTCCTGTTACCTTTCGGGTCAATTTGACCCCATTCAATGTTTAATGTCGGTGTTCTTTGGGGTCAATTTGACCCCAGGCTGTTTTTCACTGTGTCAAACATATCAGAAATATAAACTTTTTTATTTATTTAAAGGGCTATTTAGGTAGTCAACAAACAAACATAAAGTACCTCACACTTAAACTTGGGAAGCAATATTAATTCTAATAATTTTCTGGAGGTTTTAATTGCTGGGGTCAAATTGACCCGAGGGTAAAATATGTTAGTAAATGTAAAGGTAACAGGAGGGTTAAACAGAACATGTTTCTCTTGTTTGTCAACCATTAACTCCACCATGATACAATCTAAAGGTGGACAGATTGACAAGTGACTTTTTTTTTTGCTCGGTCCCGATGCGCGCGCACGGAGCTCTGTGGCGCGAGACGGAGATCGATAAGTGTTAACGCAACGCGAAGAGACAGAAATGACATGCTGCTGTGGAGATACGATCAACAACAGACGTTTAGTTTAATAAAAGAACAAAGACGTGCTATAGAGAACATGTCAGGGGGCGGGCCAATCATGTCATGCGATCTACCGACACTACGCCGCGATCGACTGGCAGGTCGCGATCGACGTGTTGAGACCCTGATCTACAGGAAGTAAAAGTCGTAACAAGGTTTCCGGAGGTGAACCTGCGGAAGGATCATTACCGATGAACAGACCGTCTGCATGAGAGCGGACAGAGTTCAGATTGAAGTGGTGTATTGGAAGCTCATTTTGCAAGTGACTTTTTTTTCGTCCCGACGACCAACAACAGACAGATTGGAAGCTCATTCTGCGCATGCGTTAAATGCGTAAAAAATAAATAAATAGTTAAACCTGTAATTGAATTAACTGAGTTAACGCGTTATTTTTCACAGCACTACTAATAATCAGTATGGTGCATGTGTGTTTATGGCCTTTTAGAATCAAATGCCTGATAAGTCATGACACAAGTAATTTATTAATCATAACATTTCTAGAATTTGTTGTCAAGCAAAAAAAGCCAAACATTCACTAGTCTTAGTTTCCCTACATTGTTTTATTTTGTTTACCATTAAATAAACAAAACAAGCATTTATATAATGGGATTATTTCCCCCCATTTTATGAAAGAAACAATTATTAAATTCATTATTGCAATTTTTATGTTATGTATTTTGTTTTATTTATTGCAAGACAAAAGACAAATCATCAAGAGGAAGACAAGAACAGTGAATACAGACCACAAACAATGGTGATAATAATACCTAGGATAATAATCATAGTATTTTATAATTATATTATTAAAACGATTATATAATTATAATATCAGATAGAAAATGTATACTCATTCTATCTTGACAGACACTAAAGCTAATATATATATATAATATTATTAATACGATTTTATAATTATAATATCAGATAGAAAATGTATACTTATTCTATCTTGACAGACACTAAAGCTAATATTATTAAGTAGATTAAATGGCTGATGAAAATAATAATCGCAGCCCACATAATAGCACTTTAAAAAAATATATATTAATGAAATCACTATAGTTTTATTTTTTTTTTTTAAGAGGGACTGAACCAAAGAGTTACTGCACTGCAGTACCCTCTTGTATCCACATAATGGAGACAGATGATCGTGGCTGAGAGGGACTCCACCCGCCATCTTAAACCTCAGCCCAAAGATACTACAAAGCTTGAAAAGACTATTCACCTTCAGTTATTGCGAATAACATCACATAATGCCTACCAGCTTGTATTGCATCCATCCATAACGCCTTACAGTTAGAAGTGTTTACATATTGTACATTAAAAGCATGGGAAATGGTCAGGAGTCACAGTTTTTAACCTCTAGTGGCGACACATGAAAACATAAAGCGTCACAAAATAATTTAGCTCTTCCAGAGTGTACTTTCATATACTTGCTGGTAAATTAACTTCTTTAGTGGTTTAGTGGCTGCTAAGTGATGCAATAAATCCAAAGGCGAACAAAGAGGTAGAGACAATTATGGCTGTTGCTGAAAACTTTGATCATTTATCACTTGCCAGAACACTGTGGATATAAATATACATGTAGCTACTGCATACTCACACACAATTTACACAAAAGCTGTTCACACACACACACACTTACAGACACTGTACCACCTCCTGACTCCCGTGGGGCATTTGGCCGGTGCCCTTTGAAGACCCGCTGTCATGGTTATTCTTTTTTTTTTTTTTACCGAAGAAGAGCCAAATAGTCTCTATCATTACCTCTAACGCTCTCTTTCTCCCCCCCCCCCCCCCCCCCTATCTCTCTCTCTAGCCTCCCTCTACCTTTTCTTTTCGTTGTTTCGTTACTAAAGAGGCCAGCGGGAATCAGCCTCATAAAGATGTAGACAGAAATGAATCACTTCTGGACACAAAATGACTGTTTGACTTTTCCCTTCATTTGTCAAACCCTGTTTATTTGTACACCTGGCTCTGTTTCGGTGTCTGTGTGTGTATGCGTGTTTATTTCTAATTCATGCTTTTGGCTCAATATTAATTGTGAGATAAGATTGTGTGTGTGTGGGGGTGTGGGGGTGTGGTATCTATACTTAGAAAGTTCAGGGTTAGTTGACATCTGTGAATCACAGGCTGCTTGTTTTGGATGGCAGAGGGGACACAAGTCCTTTTAGGATATTTGGCCTTCAGGGCAGCTGCCAAAGTAAAGCCGGCCAGACTGCACCGAAGGCTCCGGAGCATTCATATCATACAAGCATATCACATAGTCTCAAATATTAATACATATATTACACAACTGTTCTCGAGCCTGCGCTGTGCCTGTAGATGCACAGCAATGCGGCGAGCTAAACACACTCAAGAAAGTTGTGTGGCAACATATTAAAGGATAGCAATTATAAATCAACACATTTTTTGGTGTAAAAAAATATGACATATTACAGTATAGACTAGCCGTCAAAGAAATCCACCAACAGCGTGTTTCAGGTTGTTTAGGGTGACCAGATTTGAGTTTGTGAAAAAGAGGACACTTCGTCTCGGGGGGGGGGGGGTTGCTGTAATTGTAATGCCCTGTTCCGTTTCTCCTGTTTCTCCTCTGATTGGTTAATTCCTCCTCAGCCACTCCTGTCTCCTTGATTGGTTAATTCCCTTCACCTGCCCTCAGCCACTCCTGTCTCCTTGATTGGTTAATTCCCTTCACCTGCCCTCAGCCACTCCTGTCTCCTTGATTGGAGGATAATTTTTGTGTATCTGGCAACCCTGAGATCGGTCGACCAATGACTGTTCTCTCTACAGTCAGAGCTCGCGCAAGAAGGTGGAACGTAAGGAAGATACCATTTCCAAAACTTGTAAGGGGTAATAACTAGTTTGTGAAAGACCCAGAGAAACACAAATATCCGACGAAGCAAAATCCCGGACGTTTTTGGAATCCCTGCCGGACGCATTTTTTAGGTCTCAAAAAGAGGACATGTCCGGGGAAAAGAGGACGTCTGGTCACCCTACTTAAATAGTGTATCACCGGCAAGATGTTACATTTCTAAGTAAAAACCTGTAAACATTAGCGGAGAGTTTTAGCATAACTAGCATTAGCACGTTTATCACTTTTAGCTCTTCCAAAAGCCTCTCAAAGGTAAATCTAGATGTAGTAAATGACTCTTGTGGTGGGACACGCAGATAAAGCAATCCAACCACATTTTCATCCGATATCGTAATTCCCAAGCAGCTCTCTGAATGAGCTTCGGCCTAGTCTGGCTTGACGAGATTAGCGCTGCGCGAACAGGCGGTTGTTTTCAATAAATACGTAGTTGCCAGTTTCTGATACACATAAAACTATTCCCCAACATCTGGCTGACCCAATTTATGGACTAATCCCATCAAATTCCCCAAATTCATGCGTTCCTTTGACTTTCAAATGTCACCCGTATGTCAGAATTACTGAACTCCTATAAATTTGGATTCTGTGGCCATTTTGTGCTGCTGTTGGTGTTACCGTGTATTCTTATTGATTTGTTAAATTTGATATAGAAACATATGCTCAATGACATTGACTCCCCGATTATAAGGCAACACCAGAAGCTTTGTCGATGGGACGCAACTATCAAAAGTTCCCACCGTCTTTGTGAGTAATGGATTCAACTTTGCACAGTTCAGAATAAAAAGAACTATTTAAACATATTTTTGCAGATAAAATCAAAAAAGCAAAAATAAGACCTTTTCAGAACCGATTACACGGTGTTCTATTACAGAAGCAGCTACAGGGACTTCAAAAACACAGTCCGTTACTTTCCTGCACGAACAATAAGGCTGGCTGGTCAAGTTGTTATGGCTCAGCGATTAAAATATAGATGAATAAAGTGAAACCAAATGGTCAATTAAGTTGGATTATCAGGTATGTAGGTTTTACTGAATCATTACTGCCTTTGTGATGTTTAATGGCCTAAGGAATCTCAGGTCAGACCACTCGAGCGCAAAGCTGTACACATAGTTAATTAATAAAACTGAGCAATTCAGGGAGCAGCAAAAGGAACCCGCCCATCTGGCTGCCCCAGCACCACAATAACCCTGATGGAGGCCTTTGGTTGCTCTTACTAAAAGTAGTTTTTCATAGTACTGTCACAAAAGTATTACGAAACGTACACTTCACTGTATTTCTGCCAGCCAAAATAGTGTCTGCTTTGATTGACGGGTCATTGTTTTTGGGGGCTCTGTGGTGCTGTGTTATTGCAGCAGGCCTCATGGTATTACGTTTCATGCAAGGGGGGTGGTCAGGGAACAGCCAGTTCAAGCAATCAGCGCGGTGACCACCCACACGGCCGCGGGGTTTAACAGACAGTATAGTGACTAAATATTATTCATGCACGGTGGCCGGGAAAACGATCTCTCAGACGGGCATTATTAGGTCTCGGAGGCTCACATGTATGCACGTAATGGAAAAACAAATGCACAATGGTTCATATTGGAACACCATTTAAGAGCACCGACCTCAACTGATATGCCGGCTTATGATTTGAGTTCAAAATCGAGCCCTCCATATTTTATTTAAAATATATTTTTATCTTATTCTGCGGTGTTGCACAAATATTTTCAATTATGTCAAGATCTCGTCACCCAAGTAATGCATTTGACTGTTTATCCTTCTTATCTGTATTTCATCTGGTCCTTTCAATCACTTATCCATTGACCCGGTCTCAATATGAGCTGTCATCAGGCATGTTATCAAGATCCATTTTTCCTCCTGCGTGGTTGGGTGGTCCTCGACCACCGAAGTGTCTCCCCCCCACACACCTGTCATTACCCATTCATATCCTATTGTACATCTTGGTGATTCATTATAATGGCTCGATTCTTGTGTTGAGATTAGTCTTAATGCATGGCGTAATCAGTGCTTTGTAGATATGACACCGTATCTACTTCCTCATCCACTCGTCCTGCTGTACCAATGGATTCATGTAACCCTTGCTCTGTGTTTGCATTGTTCTCCGCAGGAGATTGTGCTGGTGCTGTTCTTTGGCACAGAGTATGCGGTCCGGCTGTGGTCGGCGGGCTGTCGCAGCAAATATGCCGGCATCAAAGGACGCCTCTGCTTTATCAGGAAGCCCATATCAATCATAGGTGCACCTGGAATTTTTACTTTGCTCCCATTTAACACAACGGATGTCACGTATTGTTCATGTAGATCAACAACTTCGCAATGTACGGCTTCACTTTAACACAATGTGTCTTTGAAGCTGGAATGATTGCCACCCCGATTTGATCTTCTCTTTCTTTTCGGTCCGTCTTTCCCTCGCTCACAGATTTGATAGTGGTCATTGCATCGATCATTGTGCTCGGCGTGGGTTCCAATGGCCAAATGTTTGCCACGTCTGCCATCAGGTAGACACGCTGTTTTGTTCTGCATTTCATTTGTTGGATACATGTAAGAGGGATCAGGAGATGAGGACATGTTGTTCTTGTTGTGTTTTTCAGGGGCATCCGTTTCCTCCAAATCCTGCGCATGCTGCATGTGGATCGGCAGGGAGGAACGTGGAGACTGCTGGGATCTGTAGTCTTTATTCATCGGCAGGTAGGTTAAACGCATTCAGACTAATGCTAAAACTATTTGCTTTTTTTTTTGTGGCATTATTTTCACAGATCCAACTCCACCTTCCTGATAATTTGATTATTTACTGCGTATTACTGTCACGGGGTGAGGCTCAGGTGCAGACAGACTGGACTCCAGGTTTGAGTGAAAAAAAACAACAACTTTACTTCAGGAAAAAGGTCAAACATAAAAACTCTGGCTCGAAAGCAACTACAAAAAACACCAGGAATCACCATGCGAACAAAGACTGAGAGTGAGACATCGAAACAGAGACACTACGAGACCGAGATAAAGACAACAAACCGACAGGAGACAAGGGAAAGACTGGCACAATATATAGGGGGGGGGCACACAGGTGTATGGCATGATGCAATCAGGGAGACAGGAGTGGCTGAGGGCAGGTGAAGGGAATTAACCAATCAAGGAGACAGGAGTGGCTGAGGGCAGGTGAAGGGAATTAACCAATCAAGGAGACAGAGGAGTGGCTGAGGGCAGGTGAAGGGAATTAACCAATCAAGGAGACAGAGGAGTGGCTGAGGGCAGGTGAAGGGAATTGACCAATCAAGGAGACAGAGGAGTGGCTGAGGGCAGGTGAAGGGAATTGACCAATCAAGGAGACAGGAGTGGCTGAGGGCAGGTGAAGGGAATTAACCAATCAAGGAGACAGGAGTGGCTGAGGGCAGGTGAAGGGAATTAACCAATCAAGGAGACAGGAGTGGCTGAGGGCAGGTGAAGGGAATTAACCAATCAAGACAGAGGAGAAACAGGAGAAACGGAACAGGGCATTACAATTACAGCAAATCGGTTGTGCACTCTCTGAAATACATGCACACATAAGTCACGGCAGACCAGGTTGCCTCTCCTTCTTTTTTCACCGTATCCTGGTTCACATGTTTTAGTATTTTAGAATAATAATATTAATGCATTACATTTATATAGCACTTTTCAAAGTACTCAAAGACATATTACATGACATAATTAAAACATCCGATAAGCTATACAATAAAAATGTACAATGGATAAAAACAATAAGAACGTAGAGCACACATTAAAAGCAGTTCTGAACAGGTGGGTTTGGATTTGTGATTTGAAAATGCAAAGGTCGGTGCAGTCTCGGATGAGTTTGGGGAGAGAGTTCAAGAAAGAGGCAGGGGGCAGAAATAGAGAAGGCTCTATCAGTCTGATACACAATAACATCAGAGATGCAGAGTTCTGTTCTCTTAATCTGTTGTGTAAACTGTGATGTTTGGTTTTAGTCAAATCTGACATTTATTTCTCTTTGATAAATAAGAAGAACATGACTGATCAGTCAAGGATTTGTATGCAACGGTCAAGAAAATAAATTTTTGATGAGCCCAAAATCCTTGAACCAAGAACTTGATTTGTTGCCATCTCCTCCTTGTTAGATGACTAATATTTCAAATGATGTGCTCTGTTCAGTATAAATATGAAGAAAAAAAATTAACTTTTAGCAATGTCAATTGGTTGGTGTATATTCACTGTTATTAATATAAAAAAGCTAGTCAACTAACAACTGATGATATACGCAACTAATGGGATGTAAAACGCTGTAAAACACACAACAAATGCCGACAAAGGCTCTCTCTCTACGCGGAGAACTTTCTTTCATTACAACGTTTTCACAGGACCCGCCTTCCGAATGTGTTTTTCAGGAGCTGATCACCACCCTGTACATCGGTTTCCTGGGCCTGATCTTTTCGTCCTACTTTGTGTACTTGGCGGAGAAGGATGCAGTGGACGAGGAGGGCAAGACGGGCTTCTCCAACTACGCCGATGCCCTGTGGTGGGGCGTGGTAAGGCCGCTTAACGAGAACATGGAATTACATCGCATAGGACGGTGGTTCTCAAATGGGGGTACGTGAAGGCACTCCAGGGGGTACATGATATTTGTAAAACATTTAAAATGAACATATAAAAAAAAACATTTTGTAAATAGAATATATGTGTAAGTTCATGAAGAGAATTGGATATATTGTATATTAAATCGGACACTGATGGCACAGCGCTGTGTATTTAACCAAAAATGTCTGGTGAGGGGGTACTTAAAGCGTCTTTGTGTGTTTAGAAAAGGGCTATATAAGTTGGAATTATTATTATTACTTGGCTGAAGAAATACTTCACAGGGGGAACATCACTGAAAATAAGTTGAGAACCACTGGCATAGGAGAAGCCCTTCACTGTTTAAAAAATGAAAGAAAAAAAAAAACTTTTATTGCGTATTTGTACAAGTCCATTATCTGCCTTTTGTCTTTTGCGATGCATATATTTCTTCGGACCCTTGAACGCCACTTGAGTTGTCCAACACACTTGAAAGGCCCCCGCCGCATGTTAAAAGATTCTTCTCTCTGGAAAGCGGCGACAACAACAAAATAAATCTGCACAATGGAATCTCAAGTGGAGTCTCGACTGGGAAAAAAAAAAAACTGATGGAGATGGTTTGGCCACCCTGGCTGGTCTAATTATGAATCGCCTTGTGTTGTTATTTTCCTAATTGGGTCTTTGCACAGACGCAGGTGTGTGTGTGTGTGTGTGTGTGGATGGATGCCTTTAGTGCGTAGAGCTGTTTTTCCCCCTCTGTACAGAGGCTCAGCTTTCCAGAGTAGTTAATTAAACATTTGAATTGAAAGCGCAGAGTAATGAGAAACCTATGGCAGCCTTGTGCGGGGGATCAGCGTGCCACAAAGAGACGGTAATAAAGCGTTCACCTCTGGGCTCTTTGGCTCAAAGAACTTTTAGAGCACCAATATAAAGTGTCAGTTCCCTTAATTAAAACTTTAATTGTGTGGATTACTACCTTTTATGTAACAAGGGTTAGAGGGGCCACGGCGCTCCTCACTGCTCCATAGAGAGAAAAAGAAAAGCCCTCGTTTGTGTCTCTCTGCTTCACAATGCCGAGGAAAGAACCGCGCTCGGGGATCTGCCCTCTTCACGGACTTTTTCGGAGACCGTAAACTCGAGTCGCGATACGCCATTACAATAGATTTGAGTCAGGTCGGTGCGTATTGCAATGAGATTGCACTGATTGGAGAATGCTGAGCTCCCCCAGTCGGTCTTCCTTTTCCTGGCGTGGTTTCCACTTTCGGATGTGCAGGTGCAGGGCACAGCTGGAGGACAAGCCGACGCCATGATTCATATCCCCTCCTCTCTCTCCACCCCGTAACCTTCCCTGCCCGTCTTCTTCTTCTGCCAATCGCTGACGGTTTGGGCTTTAACAACCTGTCTAACTTTTAAAGGGAAAACGTTGAGCTGCTAAATAACTTTGCCGTTATGTGTAGTTTGTGGCGCGTATGGATACATTTGAATTGGGTATGATCACTCATCCATGCAGATCAGCATTCATATATAAACATGCAAATAGACATTTACACACTTACACATCTTTAAAGACCAGGTCTACGACCTTTGTGTAGACATGAGGAGGTTTTTTTGCCACACACCCTACATTCTGAATACGAGGGGTGTCTTTGAGGAGACCATTCTACTCTTGATGGTCCGGAGGACATTGTTTAGTCATCGGATTTGTGGACGAGGGATTAAACACCCCCCCCCCCCCAACATACACCCAGCCACCCTTCCCGCCTTTGCTCCTTCTTTTTTTTCTTTTTTTGTTCACTCCCAAAAGCCCTTCTAAGGATCTCACCTTACATCAGCCGCTTTGTGTCGGCGCACAACGGCGGCGATACTCCACGGACACCCACGGACACCCAAGTGAGTTCTGAATGTGTCAGAATTGGCTCGGCTTTCAGAGTGGGTGTACATGCAAATGCGAGGCGGTATTTGTTCCCCTCACCCCGGCAAATTCCTACACTCACTGTGGATTAGCGGATGGGAATCTTATTCCCTTTGAGGAGCGAGAGCCTCAAACGCCCCGGCCGTCGCTGACAGTTGTGGAACGGGGCCAGAACGGCTGATGAACTTTCTCTTTATTGTCTAACTCCTGGTTATAGACTGCTGCGGGGGGGGCGCTTTGAGAGCTCGGCATTGACTGGCATTTTTTATTTACGTTAGCGGTGTGTTACAAATTAGAGTGAATGCCGATTATCTCTCAGGGTACAATACATTTTGACACGTCTGAGGGATTATTTACATTTATTTACAGATTTTGTTTATGGTTGAGGAAAGGAATAAAGAGAGTCAAGAAAGGTACTTTCCAGTTTCACGCCTCAACCTGCCTCGCGATGGTGTCGATTCAATTCAGCTGATATCCCATCAGCCCCAAATGTCCCGACCTGTTTTGGGCCGTGTACGTGACAAGGTTTCTCTTTCTGTCACACATATGCCTCCAATCTGCTCATGATCATCTAAATAGATGTGAGATGAACTTCATCCACTCTCTCCGTCTTTAGGTGACTGTCACCACAATCGGCTACGGAGACAAAATTCCTCAAACGTGGGTCGGCAAGGCCATTGCCTCCTGCTTCAGCGTCTTCGCCATCTCCTTCTTCGCCCTGCCTGCTGTAAATATAACTTTGCGTTTGAATCACATGAAACTCACGACCAGCAAGAAAAGATTCTGCAAAAATGTTTTGTTCCATTTAGTCCCAATTGTGTTAGTCTGTTGACTTTGGCATTGATCTTTGCATTGAAGGGCAATTAAAAATGTTTCTCTATTATTTTTTAAATATTTTTTATACAATTATTTTAAAAAATGTGATTTAGTTTCGTGAGATTCTGGATTCTTTTTTTCACTTTAATATAATTTTTAAATTTATTTTGCACAACCTTATTATTTCCAATCAGGGTATCCTGGGCTCAGGGTTTGCCCTGAAATTATTTTTAAAAATGTGATTTATTTTTGTGAGATTCTGGATTATTTTTTTTCACTTTAATATCATTTTTTATATGTATTTTGTTCAACCGTATTATTTCCAATCAGGCTATCCTGGTCTCAGGGTTTGCCCTGAAATCATTTTTAAAAATGTGATTTATTTTTCTGAGATCCTGGATTCTTTTTTTTTAACAATTTAATATCATTTTTTAAATTTATTTTGTCCAACCTTATTATTTCCAATCAGGGTATCCTGGGCTCAGGGTTTGCCCTGAAAGTCCAACAGAAGCAGAGACAGAAGCACTTCAATAGACAGATCCCCGCTGCAGCCTGCCTCATCCAGGTACTTTTGTGGCTCATATTGCAGCATCCTTGGCAAATGGTTCCTAATCCCTTGTTTACTATCCTATGGTTGGTTTAAAGTATTCTTTGGGGGAGTAGAAGAATTCAGGACATGTGCATCAACACATTGACTAACACCAGTTGTGTCCTCCTCAGACACTCTGGAGGTGCTACGCAGCAGAGAAACCCTACGGCTGTGCTGCCACATGGAGAATGTACGTCCTCACCCCAGAGCCTGTCCCCACAGTGGAACCTGACAACTTCGGCCCTTACGTCAGGAAACTGAACATATCGGTAATTATCTCCAGTTCAACCCATATTCAGAGCAGATTGTGTATTTTGTGGCTCATCTTTTGTGCAGTTTTCAGGAGTGATTGATTCACTTTCCTCAACAGCACAGGACAAGCCTTCTGTTTGAAAGCACTCTTATGTCCTTAAAAATAAAGTGCGTCTTTGATGCTGTGGGCGAAGGCGCCGACCTTGTGACACGCCGCCTTTGAATTCAACCGGGGACTTTTTCCTCCTCCACTGTTTATTGTGTCCCCTTTACTTTGATCCGTGCAATATAGTTGACAACCCACCCAGAAAAAAAGCCTTTAATCCCGAATCATCCGAACATTTATTTGCACATTTTTCTGGTTTGTAGACGTCTCATTTCAAAAAAACATATATTGTATTTCTCATATGTGAGAAAAAACATATTTTTCTGAAATAGCTCTGAGGTGGGAAACGTCAATCAGTCTACAAAGGACCGCTGTCAGAAAAAAGGTTGTCAGACTGTGATGATGGGTGTGTGTGTGTGTGGGGGGGGGGGGGGATTTGCATACTGCCCACATTGTATGCTCACCTTTCACAACAATATCAGCCATGTTGTGCCGAGGCCATGCGGCATGAAAGGGCAAGTTAAGTTCCCACAAACATACGCACACACAAATACACGTATACACTGGATGCCCCCCCCCCTTTTTAAAGCCTGACTCCACCAGGATGACTCGAGGCCTTTGTCTCCCGCCGGACAAAGACTCAGTCAGTTGAGATGATGTCACCGCCGCCTTTCTCATGGGAGTAAACCTTTTGTCTAGTAGAACAACAACAAAAAAATCTTTGTGTAGCGTTGAACCCACGTGTACCGGGGGGAACGGAGGCCGCTTCCGCTCTTGTCTGCTACGGCATGTGACTTTCTCCTCTGATTCTGCCCTCTTCCCTTTCTCTGTCTCTCAAGAGTCCTCCCCCGTTTCCTTCCCTGTTTAACATACTTCATTTCCCGCCTTCTTTTTTTCCACCCTGCTCTTCCATCTGTTTCTTTATATCCAACTCATGCAGTCTCTATTTCTTTGTCTTTCCCGCCAATAAAATCGGTGTCTGTTCCAGTTTCTTTATGCCCTTCCGTCTTTCTCTCCCTCTTTTCTCTTTCGTCTCTTACGACACCCACCACCACCAAATCCCTCTTTCACACTCGCCGCTAATGAGTCATTAATATCGGGCATTTGGATGGAACTGCCGGGCACTGATGCCAAAGTCTGATCCTCTGAGTCCAAATAATTGAATTTCCATAAAGACCACGTCCATGACGTTGGTCAGAGGGTCTAAAGATTGGACTGAAGGCATTATTTAGCGACTAATTAGCCACTTTTTAGCTATTATTTGCTTTGCAGAAACTCCCTGTCTCGCACATCCCATAGCACTGATCTCAATGAAACTGAGATTAAACACGCACCGCTGACGTCACCAGCGTGCGAGCACACCACCTGGTAAGATAACAACAATTTGAACTTTTAAAAGGTACTAAAAGAAAATGATTGGATTTTGTGTGTCGATTTTTTTTTTGGCTTAGCATGGAATTTTTATTTTTACACGTTGCTATAATGGCTGGATGAGTTGAGAGAATCTGTTTCCGTGACGATAGATAGGATAGATATATACTTTATTAATCCCCAAGGGGAAATTTGTCCACACTCTCTCAATGTGGAACACCTGAAGCGTATTCAAGTGTACTGCGTTGTTAGAAGAAACAACACCCCGCTATCGTGTTTGAAGGAAGACTTATTGTAATTCCTTCTCGTAATACACTGTCACGACGCTATTAGAGTGGACCCAAAAGCACGACTCAGACAGGAGGAACAAAGAATACTGTCTTTGGTTGGAAACAGGCTGGGTCAAAACCAGGAGATCAGTCCAAGAAGCAAACAAGTCCAAAAAGGGGCGGGGCAGAGAATCAGAGGTCAGGGCAGGCAGGCAGGGTCAGAACAGGCAGGTCAGGAATATACTCTAATAACGCTGGAGAACTTGGCACGAAAACACAAGACAATCTGGCAGAGGACAAGTGGAAGTGAGGGAGCTAAATAGTGAGGGACTAATGAGGGGATGTGCTGCAGGTGAGAAGGGCGTGAGGACCAGGTGAAGGGAATGAGGGACTAACGAGGTGATCAGAGGCAGGTGAGGGGAGTTGGACTGACGAGATGGTGTGACAGGATGAAAACAACTATTACAAAAAGGAAGGCGTGGAGCTAAACTGTTACATACACATCCTTGGTCTTTGTCTCCGTGTATTAAAAGGTTTTGCTGGTGGGTTGTTCCTCTCTAATACTATTGGCTCAAACTTGAGCGTGAACTCTTTCGCATGTGAGATTAAGAGGCGGACAAAAATTTGATTAAATCCTTTTCTTTTATTGCCACAACAGTCCTATACTGACATTCCTCTCCGCACAGATAACTACACACAATACAGAAACAACGCAACAAAACACGAGAGGGAATGAATCATTTTCGATAAAGATTATGAAACATTTGCTTCATGCGTGAACTTTTTTGACTTTTTTTTTTCGGGTCTCCCAAAATAATATGCAGCACCTGCAAGGCTATACGTGTCCACACTGATCTCTGGCTACACACACTGGGTGTTGGGATGTTGAATAAAGGTAGACTGGCCCCAACTGTACTAATTATTCGAGGGAATGCATTTCAGGGTGTCAAATGCTCCTCTTTTGAAGCATGACATCATCTTGTTTAAGGACTGTTTTTATTCCATTGCTGTATGTGAGGGTCACTTCTGGGCTTCATAATTCTTTCTATTACATACAATGTATGAGAACGGCTCTGTAGTGGCCATTTGTCTTTAGAAATCAAATACAACTATAAATCAAACTGCCACTGACACACCGTGGGGGTTTTGAGTTGACGCAGCCAAAAAGAAAGTAATGTCCATTTCCGTATGTTATTATTCTGATTCATGTATTTCCTAAACAAACAAAAAGAACAAACAAAATGCTGACGCTTCCTCTCTGTGCTGGTATAAAACCGTCGGCCACCCTGGTGCATGCTGGTCCTGTGCCTAGCCACGTCTACATATAACCACAGTGAACCTAAAACTAAATATATTTAAACAACACTCATAAAGTATTAAACTAAACTACAACTATTATAAGAAACAACTCTAACATATCAAAATATAACCTAAACTAGAACGGGCACTCGGTAGAGCGCATACCTTCGCATATCACAAAATTGGGCATTGAATTATGAACATTTTGGCATTAGTTGCATGCCAATTGGATAAAAATTGACCGTGCTATGGTAAAAAGACGATTTTGACCTTTTCATGGCCTTGACCTTCGACCCGATTGATCCCAAAATCTAATCAAATAATCCCCGGATAATAACCAATCATCCCACCAAATTTCATGTGACTCAAGAAGATTTAGACCTTTTCATGACCTTGACCTTGACCTTTGACCCGATCGATCCCAAAATCTAATCAAATGGTCCCCGGATAATAACCAATCATCCCACCAAATTTCATGCGATTCGGTTTAAAACTTATTTTGTTATGCGAGTAACACGCATACAACTAAATAAATAAATGGCGATCAAAACATAACCTTCCGCATTTTCAATGCAAAGGTAAATATAACCTAAATAGCGATGAATAATCGATATTACTTTACAATAAAACTAAATCCAAATGTCAAAATAAATAGCTCCACCAGGCTCTTCAAAGACTATCGATTTGATTATGATTACACGGTCTCATGGCAGTCACACACTTCTTGCTTATTTACCGAGTTGTGGTTTCCTCTGTGTGTCAGAAAAAGGGGACGAAGAGGAGGTTGAGGCCCGGAGGGAGCAGCCCGATGCGGGCGTCCTCGGAGAAGGCCGTATCGATCCCCCAGATCACCTACGATCACATCGATGACTCCCAGGAGAAGAGAGACGCCTCTTTCTCCCAGGAAGATGCTGTTGAAGGTAATACATTCGCTCGTATGTTCCCGTGATGTACAGTAAACATATCGAGTATCTACAACGGGATAAAGTCTCACACTCATGATTCAGTCGGAGATCCACTAATTATTTTCCAACAACTCAGTCCAGGAGAAGTCAACGTGCCAACGTGACACATAGTAGTCCGTCCTAGATGGATACAGTCTCATGGCCTCTCATTGACCATCTGAGCCCCTGGACAGAGGACTCCCTGAAGGAACCTTGATAATCCCAGTGGAAAGAAGAGGTTTAACCCTGGTGCATCAAACTATGAGCAGAGTGAAACCAAAGAGCTTGAGCATGAAAGGTATGCTAGTGCTCGAAACATATAAGAAGGCCTCAAGATGGTCTTAAAATTAAACATAAAATGCAAAGCGTAATAGCAGCAGCCTATTACTCATCAATAAAAAAAAAAAAAACAAATGAGCCTTTTCTCTTCAGCACAGTAGCCAATGACGTCAGTCAGAGAAAAGCAAAAACAACCCATGCATTTCTTAGTAGATTAGTGGTAATGACTTTTTTAATTTAAAGATTTTAACTAACAGGACAAGAAGGAAATCTTCCTAATAACCAGTGCCTGTCCTTTAATGAATGCCTTTAATGAAAGATTTTAACCGCTGTATGGTATATTTGTATGTTTTTTCATTTTCCTCTTATAACAATGACTTTCAATATTTAACGGTTTCACCTTATTTGCTCTCTGACCTCATCCCCCCGAGGCTGCTTGTCTCATTAGATTGTTTCAATTTAAACACGCTCTTAGACCGTATACTAATTGTCTCTCAGGCTGCACAGGCCCACACACTCCTTCAAGGTATTCTGAAATCTTCTCTAGATCCCTCTCCTGGATCCAGAGGAGTATTGGAACTCACAACCAAGATCTAACCTCCCTTCCTCCAAGATCCTTAGAAGAATTTCAATCAAATCAGTTTAATTTGACTAATTTCAATCAAATTTGAGAAAGAAATTCTCAAAAACACCACAGCAGAACCACAAAAGTGCGGCACTGGTGAATGATCCTAATATTGGCACCAGATAACCTCTCTCTCCTTCCTTTACTCTGACCTTAGTGCCGCATTCGACACCAGACCATGTGACACCCTGTTAGAGACTGGGCAGTGACAGCTATTGCAATTACCGGCACCATTTTTGTTTACTAATTTGGTTTAATTGATCTCAGTTTGTATTTTGTAAAATTTGAATTTGGTACGATGTCCTACGTATAACCCAATGTGTCACAAGGTTCTGTATTTGGACCAATTATTCTACCTTTTATTTATTTTATTATCACTTTATTGGGATATATTTTCAAACTTATGCATATAACACTCAACTATAACTATCGATAACAAAACTATATTTAACCAACTCTGTAAAGAGAGCAACCAAACTCTAGAAATAAAAATAAAAAGATAAAGAAAAACCAACTGGATGACCTTAAACTCAGAAAAATTAAAGTACCTTTACTCGCCCTGATTAGAGATCAATTATCTTATGATGTGGATATGTGATATGGATTCTGGCATCGGCATTGCCAATCCTGGTAAAGAATCTTACGCTATCTTTGACTTGACTTGTCCTTTAACCCACGTAGCAAATCTCAAGGACTGCATTCTCTCTCATACCGTAACTTTCAAAAATCAGGCACAATCTCAAAAAAAGATGCGCAAAAAAAATTTAAAAATGCTGTTACTCGAGACCTTATGTAATTACTGCAATTACTATTAGCAGTTATCTCTAATAAATCTCTTTTGATCCCTCCCCAGCAGCCTGAGCTCTGCTAAAAAGAAAAAAGTTCAAATCAAACTGCATCACACTCCTGCACCTGCCTGCACTGGCTGCTTGCAAGAAAAATCAAAAAAAAGAATCACTTTTAAAATTCTCTTAACCTAAAAAGATCAGTTTTAAATTCTTCATCATATCTTCAAAGCGTATTGTTTTATTGCACTGACTAGCTACGCCACTAAAACTGGCACTACTACTACCTAGAGTCTAAAAAAAAAAAAGGGGGATGGGAGCCTTCTTTAGTAGTTAAGCTCCATGGGGCCATGAACCTTCCAACTTTCAGCACCAGGAGCCAACGTTTCACAGTTTTAAGTAGACTTAAGACCTTCCTCTTTGACAGAGTTTTAGTTAGGGCTTTTGGGTCCAGGTTTCCCTGGTTGTGCCTTATATATGCTGCTGCAGCCTTAGGCTGCCGGACGGTTTTAGGATGCACCTGAGTACCTCTCTTTTTTTTTCTTTTCTCTCCAATTCTCCCATCAACTCTTTTTTCTCTACTCTTCTTTTTTCCCGAGTCCTTTTTTTCGTCTCATCTCTCTCGGACCCCCGGAGGTCACAAGATCCCCTATGACTGCCTGAATCCATCTGCCTGATGGATCGCCTGCTCATGACTCACCACTGCCCTGAGAGACTGTCAGACTCCCTCTCCCCCTCCCCCCGCCCTCTCGGATCTGACTGATGGATTCGTCCGTGAAAATCATCTACTACTAAACTATTCATATCTCCTGTCATATTCATTGAATGTATTTTAACTCTAAATTGTCCTTCTGTACACACACTGTCTATTGCATCTGTCCATCAGGAGAGGATCCTCCTCCTCTTTGCTCTGCTCTTCTTCTTTTTTTTTTTCCCCCCTGGTTATTTGGGAGTTTTTTTCCTGGTTCGTGTTGGGTTTTGGGGGCAGGGATGATGATGTGTAGATTGTAAAGCACTCCGAGACAAATTTGTAATTTGTGAAATTGGGCTATACAAATAAACTGAATTGAATGAATGCCCTGAGCCCGGTTTTATTACGGCCGATTAAACTGACTTCATGTTGGACGTCTTCGAAAACACAATTTTTTATTCAAAACTCCAGCTCCGAATGCCACGGCATGTGAGTTACTGCAGTAATCTGTTCCTCTTAATATATAGTATGTGTTATTTTTTTAATGAAATAGTGTGTGTGTGTGTTGAAATGATGTCATGCTGCCTTGAAGGCCTAAGAAATCCAATATTTTTATAAACGTTTTTTTTCTTTCCCCCCCCCCCACTGTTTGCATTCAAGGCTTTTAAATGTCCGACTCCATGATGGATTACATTGTTTATGGCAGATTTTTTTTGGTATTATTAGTTATTAGCTCATACTTTAGTTTTGAATGTCTACGGAAAAATACAGTTGAGTACGATATTTCTGATAATTCTGTTAACAAGCGTCTTTTTTGTCTTTAGAAAAGCGCTATATAAGTTTGAATTATTATTATTATCACAAATCTAATAATGCACTTATAAACCCGACCATTTTAAAAAGGTGTTTCCACTTTCCCCCTGTTGGGTGCTGACTGCTCTTCCTGCAGCTGCACGGCTGAGCTCATACTCAGTCGTCTCATTAGTTAATCCTTTGTGAAGCTATATATTGCTAAAACATGAGACACGCGTGGGCAAATCTGGCAGTGATTACTTATGTATACATGCCGGTGTAAATAGCAGCCTCATTGAGCTTAAACTTCAACTTTCTGTGATCATTAAAATGAATTATCGTGTTATCGTTGTTGGTCTGGGAGTACGACGTGATTACCGAAAAGCAACCTCTTTCGACGTGTTTCTTTTAGAGCTAATCTTTTTTTTGCAAAAGATTGCTGGTTGGAGACCTTAAAACAACACGGGATGAGTTGTTATGTGCCGCTTTCTCGTTTTCACACAGCAAATAGAGGCCCTGTGCTGATAGGCTGAGACCCAAGATGGCTGCCAGGTGTCTTCAGTCGGCCACATGGAAGCCATTTCGGTCTCAGTGGTGATTAGAGGTCACGGTTACAAGCGCTTTACTGCCTCGCTCGTCCCCTTCGCCGGACACAGACACTCCAACCGGGCTTAACTAGAAAAATAAACTTTACAATATGGACTTTTGTGGACATTTTTGTGACACTACTTGCAGTCCACCAAAGCCGAGCTGTCAAGAGGCTGAACGAAGCTCGGACTGAATAAGGATGTTGGGTTTCAGCATCCAGATAAATGTGGTTCTTACGTGTTATCAAGCAGGACTTTTTGTAATTTTTTGTAATTTTTTTTATTCGGTCAATCAAATCAAATACAATACAATATTATCCTATATAATATACAAGAGAAAGACTGAAAAGGTATAGGTAGAAGCAAAAAAATGCTTATAAATTCCTATCCTAAATTGAAATCAAAATAAATCAGAAAATTAATATAAAATAAAGAAGAAAATAAAACAACAAAATGACAATAAGAAAAATAAAAAATAAATATATTTATATATACTACCACATACATCTTCCATATTAATACGTTTTTAATTACATTTATAACTCAAGAATTGTTTTATAAATAATTCCCTTGAAAACCAAAAAGGAGTTCACCATTCTTACATCCATTTCAACATTATTCCATAATTGGACTCCTACAACAGAAATGCATCTTCTTTTAATCCCTTTTTTAGCCTTTTGTACCGTGAACTTACAAACATCTCTCAAATCATATTTACACTCATGTATTGAAAATAAACTTTGGACACAAGAAAATAAACTATGTTATTTCTTTAACTGCCAGTCTATACATGCAGTATTTGATCGACGGCTGGTTGGTTATGGGGGGGGGGGGGGGGGCGTTTGTTCAACTTCCTGTCTTAAAAGCCATCCCCGCCACATTAATTAACCCAGACTCCGGGTTGATAAATGCACTTTATGAGTTTTGTGTGTGTGTGTGCCACCATAAAAGGAAATGTGGAGACATCAATTTGACATGAAGGCAGACCATCACCGGAGGAGAGACCGCTTATGAGGGGAAATGTCGTTGAGTTTCCATCTTAATTGGGTGGATCTTAGATAACGAAGGAAAACTTACCGCATGCTGGAAAGTCATGTGAGGAAAAAAAGGCAAATAAAATGTAGTCAAACCAGATAGATTTCACATTTGATCCAGTATTCATTCTCATATGCAGATAACACGCAGATAATTCTAATAATGTTTTGCTTTAATAATCATGAAATAAACCTAAACTAGAACGGGCACTCGGTAGAGCGCATACCTTCACATATCACAAGATTGGGCATTAAATTATGAAAATGTTGGCATTAGTTTCATGCCAATTGGATAAAAATTGACCGTGCTATGGTAAAAAGAAGATTTTGACCTTTCCATGACCTTGACCTTTGACCCGATCGATCCCAAAATCTAATCAAATGGTCCCCGGATAATAACCAATCATCCCACCAAATTTCATGCGATTCGGTTTAAAACTGTTACAAGATTGGGCATTGAATTATGAACATGTTGGCATTAGTTGCATGCCAATTGGATAAAATATGGTAAAAGAAGATGTTGACCTTTTCATGACCTTGACCTTTGACCCGATGGATCCCAAAATCTAATCAAATGGTCCCCGGATAATAACCAATCATCCCACCAAATTTCATGCGATTCGGTTTAAAACTGTTTGTGTTATGCGAGTAACACGCATACAAATAAATAAATTAATAAATACACGGCGATCAAAACATAACCTTCCGCATTTTCAATGCGAAGGTAACAACACATGCTCAGACTGTACAGTGGAAAGAGAAATGACCTCCTGTTCAGATGCAGCCATAAAACAGCTCCTGCTTTTTTATTCATCGTTTCAAAACCATCACTGCTTCAAAGAGAACTATAAGTCATTAAGTTTTATTAATCACTTGTCCTAAATATCAAACTCTAACCTCTGTTTCTTAAAAAAACAAAACATTTTCAGGCTGTTTCTGGTCTAGAAATGAGCATTAAATGAATCGTATTGCGTAAGAAAAAATAATTGTCCAACAAAACTGCTGTTGTTGCAAAGCAGGAGCGCATGGAGATGGTCGATTACATAATGGTCCTCCGACCATGTTGCGTTCTCATAATGACGTCATTTCCACCCTTGGCAGGAATCCCCAGAATGTTGAGACTAACAGGTGAATCCTGATTTCCAGGGATTATGGGTTCTGACATTTTGTTCCAGAGATGATGTCAACCCATACTTTAGTGCCCTCAAGTTTCCATTTCATAATCAAGCTGCACCAAGAATACAGGAATGCAGACTCTTGTTTGTACCTGAACTGAAGAGTATCAAGTGTACCACGAGCCCCTGTCACTGACTAAGTACTTTATTTTTCACTCCTATTAAAACAGTCTCTGTGTTAATCATTAGCTAGTCTGCCTTTTTTTAATGTGGCCCAGACAGTATTTTAATTAGACTCGCTGGCTGGCTGGGCCTTTGTCCCCAACTGGACCAAACCAGAGCCAAGCAGGGAGACTCAGACACTGGTCCTCCTGGGTTGACCCGGCCTGCTTCCTTTACTGGGTGACCTGCCAACACCACGGGTGAGGAACAGGCCGATGCCTGGCTCGGACTGGACAGGGGGGGGGGGGCCTGTGGGGACCTGGACGAGGACGCTGGAGAGAGAGAGAGAGAGAGAGAGCGAGAGCGAGAGAGAGGGAGGGAGGGTGGAGTTGGTAAGATGCCATTGTGGAGCTGCAGTAGTCAGAAATAAACTAGTCATTGTTTGATTTCGTCAGTGTCCGGCTTATCGCTCCACTTATCTGTCTGGCCACACCCACCTGCCTGTCTGGGAGAATGTCTCTCTCTCTCTCTCTCTCTCTCTCTCTCTCTCTCCAAGCCAAACACGTTTGTACCGATGGGCCAGATACTACTACATATTGTAAAAAAAAAAAGTATCCTGTTTGTGTAACCGATAAGCCACGCCTCCTTCAGTGAGTGAGCTGAGGTTGAGGCTAAAGGTGGCTCCTGTTAGCTCTCTCTCTCTCTCTTCCCCTCATCACCTTCTCTGCTTCCGGATTGGACAATGTTAAACAAACTCGATGATGGAATACAAGAGAGGCTGAATGGATTCTGCTTGAGTTGGACTGGTCATTCATACGGAGTGGCCTCTCCATTCTTCGTCACAATGGAGGCCCGGCGGTTTGGTGGAGAGACGCGTCAAAGCTCGGACGCTGGCAGTCTGACCGCATGTTGTTTCTTCGCTTGTTGTTTTTAGCAACGGGCCAGCTGCACCGCCGAGCCGGGGCGACGACATTTCTTGTTTCCTCACATAAACTGGGAAAAATGTGGGACTCGTACACTTGATGCCCAACCAGGAACAGAAATAATGTGACACTAGAATCACAGACGTTTTGCATCCTTTTGAAAACCTCCATTTTCGTTCAACAATTTCGCATTTCTATTGTACACCAAACGTTTAAACGATTAGGAAACCAATTGATCACTTATTTTTGCCCCTTCTTCTCTTGTAACTATTTTTGCGTGGCGTCAGGCCATTCTTGGTCGTCTCTGAGCTGCCCCGCCTCCCCAGGTATCTTTCCGTTTCCTTATTTCTGCTTTTATGGCTCTGACACTGACATATATTTGCACTTCTCAGCTTACTTTTACTCATTTGTCTTTGCCTTCAAATTCTACTATTATCCACACGTTAGCACACAATGAATTCCTTTATGATGTACAATTTAAAAAAAACATGTGCATTCATATTTACTTGAACATTTCTATTCAAATAACAATTTTTGTTATATTTAATTGAAGAAAAACAATCCTCAATATACACTACCGTTCAAAAGTTTGGGGTCACATAGAAATGTCTTTATTTTTCAAAGAAAAGCACTGTTTTTTCAATAAAGATAACATTAATCAAAAATACACACTATACATTGTTAATGTGGTAAATGACTATTCTAGGTGGAAGTGTCTGGTTTCTAATGAAATATCTCCATAGGTGTATAGAGGCCCATTTCCATCAACTATCACTCCAGTGTTCTAATGGTACATTGTGTTTGCTAATCGCCTTAGAAGACTAAGTCTGATTAGAAAACCTTTTTTACTTGGTCTGAGCAAAGCTTAAAATTTTATGAGATAAGATATTAGAGTTTTCTTGAGCTTGAAGTTTGAAGAGCAATATTAAAAGAATACTTCAAATAGTAATCATTATTTCTAACCTTGTCAATGTCTTGACTATATTTTCTATTCAATTTTCAATTCATTTGATAAATAAAAGTGAGTTTTCATGGAAGACACAAAATTGTCTGGATGACCCCAAACTTTTGAACGGTAGTGTATATTAGATAGACTTCAATGTGTATAAATGAACCTGTATAAAGCTGCCCGATATAAGTGCACTGGAATAACAATCTGTTATTATGGTCTGTCGTCCGCAGTGAGGGGGAATCACGACCACAGCACCTCCATCGACATCTCCCGCGCCAACAGCTTAACGGATGAGCTGGACTACATGACGGACAACATCCCCCTGCCAGTGGTGAAAGCTCAGTAAGTCCCAGAAGTCCCCTCTTCCCCCCGCCTGCCTCCGATCCATCACCCTGCGCTGACCTCCGTTCTTTGATCCATATAATACTGATTTCCCTCCTTGCCGGTTGCAGCTAAAAGCCTTTTGTCCCGACCGCAGAGCCCTTCTAGCCGCTCTCCAAATGAAGTTGTTTTGTTGAACTCTCTCGAGGGTTAAAGAGACTCGCGAGGGCCGAGGCCATATCAGGTACATAGAGTTATAAAGGGGATTATCCCTTCTTTTTTTTAAGTCTTGAGGGAAATGTCAAAGAAAATCCCTCTCAATGGGTTGTAGGACATGTTAAGGTACCGGATGGCTTGTCACCACATGCCCTCCGTGAGATTGAGAATTCACCGCCGTTGTTTGCTGTGAATGGTGAAATGCGTGCTTCTCCTTCCTCCCAGCTACCCCCCCCCCCCACCCCCGCGCTCATTTAAATGAGTTTCATTACTTAGAAACGTAATTCTCATGTAATGAGATTTTTTTTTTTCCCCCCTTCTTTCTCCGCTTCCTGTTTTGACGTGCCGTGGCAGAGAGCTGGGAGTTAATGACCGCTATTATTTCTCCGCTAACGCCTGCTTCTTCCCCAGTATCAACAGAGCGGTCCTTTCCCCGAGCGCTGTGCTTTCACAAGTCGACACTTACTGCGAGTGTTCACATCGAGGCGAAGTGGAGACGACATGTCAACGCTATTGTTCGGCTTAATCCCGGTAGTGGGGGCCCCCGTTGGAGGGCCTCTCCCACTGGGACCCGGTTATGTAGCATCATGGCATACAGATGAGGTGATTACACACATGGCAGGCAGGTAATACCAAGTCCCGTAGGACCAGATGCCGAAGGTTTGAGGTTTCAGTAGATTATGGGCTTTAGAATCGTCACACGGGGCCGCCGTGTAGTTGATGTGTTCGTGGTTGTTCCCTTATATTATTTATGGGAAATGGCTCTTTGATGATTGAGAGATGAAGCTTGTGTGTTGTGACGTGTCCTATTCACATGCAGTGTTTTATGTATTTGTAATTATAATAATAATATTAATGTGTGTTGCTCTTTAATATGTTCGTTTTATATATATATAGAGGAGAAATAAAGAAGTAAAAAAGCTAACTGTGTTGACTTAAAATGAATTAAATGTGGTAAATATAATACTGTGGATATAATATATAATATATATATATATATATACAGTTTATATTTACCATATCTATTTTACCATTTATATATATATATATACAGTTTATATTTACCATATCTAATTTACCATTTATTTATATATATATATTATATATACAGTATATATTTACCATATCTAATTGACCATTTATGTATATATACAGTATATATCGGATATAACTCTGTTGACCCTAAATAGATTAAATATGGTAAATATAATACTGTGTGTATATATATATATAATTTATTTAGGGTCAACAGAGTTGGTTTTATTACATGTTTTTTTCCCCCAGAATGGCTGACATATGTTTTGGTCCAACACTTTTATTTACATCACTCCTTTTGGTGGTTCCAGCATACTGCATATAGATTTTCCTATGGCGTGTTAATGTGATGTAATATCTACACAATGTGGTCCTTACTAACATTGTACAGCGCTAAAAACAGTTAAAAGATCGACGTGTGTGTCACTAGATGCTGTTTATCGTGGTCATGTAGCATCCTGCACATCTAGGGTTTCCTCTGCGGTCCTTTTGGCCTCTCCATTCTTCATTCTCCTCTCTGTGCCCTTTTGAAAACCAAAGGCTGACTGCACCTTTTTGTACAAAGGACCACAGAGGCATTACCATATAGGGTGCAACCTCACACAGTTCCACCCCCCACCCAATTTCCAATTTTAATACAAAATATTTAAAGGGAGAAAAACTCTCCATCTCGTCGATGCAAACGCATCGACCGAACAAACGTTTCCACGGTAACACGAGAGTAACGAGCAGCCGAGCGCTTCATGTCTCTCTCGCCCGTTCGTGGCACTGGGCCAAGACTCTTTCTCCACAAAGCACTTGAATTCCTCGAGGCACTGTACTTCGTTCTTTCTTCTCTCTTTTTCCACCATCCCTCCATCCAGCCTGATCTTATCTGCCGGTCAAAAGGGAGACCATGAAAAATGTAATCCTTAACATACCATGACTGAACTACCCAAACTCTTATTAATCATTTAGAACTCGATATGTGCGCCACTCCTGGAAAATGTGATTACAGTTTCTCATATTTCATTTTCTGGGCTGTTTTCTTCTTGTTCTTAAGTGGAACCTGTTTTTTTTCTGGTACGTGCTTGAAGCTTCCCTCCATGGCCAAACATTTGTACTTACAAGAAATTACGACACTATTTTAGTGCCATACATTGTGGTGGTCGCTCTTATAACCAGAAAGTTAACTGAGCTCTAATGCACTGTGCTGTAAAGACATGACTACGTCTGGTAACTACAATTAAGTTATATTTGTGTGTGTGTGTGGTGCAATTTTATTATCATTTCTGCCATTTCTGGAAAAAGTATTGAAATCCTTTACTTGCCAAACTGTGAACATGTGTGTGTTCAAAACCTTACTTAAGTAGAAGTATAATAAGTTAAATGTATTTAAAGTAAAATGAGTCATTGTGCAGTAAAATATTCCCTGGCAGTGTTTCACTTTGATGTTTTTTGCATTAATATTAAGTTTTAACACATTCTGACACCGATGCTGCGAAGCTTCAAATTCTGATGCTTTGTGTATTTTCAAAATAAACACAGACAAATCTTGTCTTCACAGGAAGTTAGAGTTGGGCAACAAAAACACTTAGTTAAGTTGAGGAAATGAGCGTGTATGAGGGGAACTCAAGGCCCCAGGAAGAGCGACGGGCTTTGGAGTACATTCTTATATTGTGGCTAAACGGTGGAATTACAATTTTCAGGTCCGTCACCTCACCATCGGGAAACAAAAAGACTTTCTCCTTTAGCCGTATATTGTGAAAGAGAGCTCAATGACTTCCCTGTACCAACTATTTAACCCTTATTTAAAGCATTAGCTCTTAAAATTTAAAGGAACAGTGTCTTCGTTTTAGTGGCATTTCGGGGTTTGTGGCAGGTTGCAATCAACTAAATCCCCATCTGCTAACCCCTCTGATAACAGAAAAATCACTAGTCATTAATATTAAACTGGAAACAAATGTAAAATATCAATAAAATAAAGAACATTTCTCAGTGGCTAATTACCTTCGCATTGAAAATGCGGAAGGTAATGTTTTGATCGCCGTGTATTTATTTATTTATTTGTATGCGTGTTACTCGCATAACTAAAAAAGTATTAAACCGAATCGCATGACATTTGGTGGGATGATTGGTTATTATCCGGGGACCATTTGATTAGATTTTGGGATTGATCGGGTCAAAGGTCAAGGTCAAGGTCATGAAAAGGTCAAAATCTTCTTTTTAACCATAGCACGGTCAATTTGTATCCAATTGGCATGCAACTAATGCCAAAATGTTCATAATTCAATGCCCAATCTTGTGATATGCGAAGGTATGCGCTCTACCGAGTGCCCATTCTAGTTGAATTATGTTTCACTTTTGTTTACATGTTCCCAGATCTATTAAATCATTGGCTTTTTTACTATAATCTTTAAATACTTTACTTTTTATACATATAATACCGGGTTTCGTACCTTTTTTAGATAATGTAAAAACAATGTGAAAGGCTCTCTTGTCCGTTCTGGGCTTCTGCAGAAAGATGGTGGACTCTGTGTAAGATGACATGTCCCCCGGTAGATATAAATAGCTGTTACTAAGCACAAACATAATGAGTCTTATTTTTGGGTGATTATACACTGAATAAAACATAGTTCTGAATATTATATTCAATATCTGCCAATAACTCGCCTTATATCAAATATCAAACACTGTTCCTTTAACTCAATGATTTTCAACCACTGTGCCGTGGGAAAATGTCCTATTTAACTTAATCGGTCCAAAAATATATTTTATTTAGTTGTCTCAAATAATTTGCCATTGTTGAGTGTCTGAGGCTGTGATATCGCGGTAAATACTCCTCCGTGCCAGTAGGTGGCGGGAGGCAGCGCAGTAATTACTTGAACATTAAAGATAGTTGATGATGCACTGGAGACGCTGTGGTGACGAACGGCGATGGAGAAATATTTCCAAAAGAAAAATGCAGACTCTGAACTGACATTTTGTAATAGTTTTGGTGTTGGTGTGCCACGGGATTTTTTTATTGTAAAAAATGTGCCGGACGTCAAAAAAAGGTTGAAAACCACTGCTTTAACGCACTGATACCCTAAGATCGTTCATGTGAATGAGCCTGAGAACGAGGCCGGGCTGAGGGCTGGGAGGCGGGGCTAAAGGAAACGCTTGCTCTTTAGGCCCACTGATGCAGGAGATCGCTTTAAGATTTCGTAATTTTTTTTAAAAACTCTGAAGTCAAACTGTTTTTGCTTCACATCCCACTGAGCAACTTTCACAGGAGTGACTGGTGCGCCGCCTCCAGTTGTCTTCATACAGCCACGCACTGACTTGACTACAACGACTCATGTGACTACCGAGTGACGAGCCAATCACGCGCCTACGTCTCGTGATCGATGAACCCTTCCACCTCCCCTCCCATCCGTCCTGCGTGGACTCTCACGCGTGATGCATCGGCGCTCGTTCTGCCCAAATCGCTGTCGATGTTTACGGTCGTGGCCGTTTAGATCCTGTTTGGGGAGTTCAACGGATCCTATATGATGATGTCATCGTATGTTTCTGGCTTCACTTCATCTCTGAAAAGTCAACTTGTCACGAACTTTGCGATGATGCTGTTTTTCAAATAGTTTATGTAACTTGAGAAGTTGCAGAATCCTCTTTTGTTTCCATCTTTTACAATCAGAAACAATTGCTTTTAAAATCAGGAGAGCCAGAGTCTGATTAGTATTTAAAGCTGTCAGACAAATGAAGTGGAATGAAAAGTACAATATTTAGTGGAATAGAAGTACAAAGTTGCCTAAAATGGAAATACTTAAGTAAAGTACATGCACTTAAAAGAACTCGTACTTAAGTGCAGTACTTGAGTACTTGAGTACTTCATTACATGCCACTGTGTCATCGTCATACATCGGGAAATGATTGATGGAGATTTTTAAAAAAAAAGGAGTGTTTAGACGTGAACGTAAACGGCGACGATTTTGGAGGAGGAGCTTGTCGCGTGAGCGCGAGGCGACGGGTCACGTCTCGACACCATCGGAGGGACACCGAGTCCTGAAGTGCTCCCGAAGTGATGCTTCAAGTGTGAGCTTAAGATGTCCCAGCAGAGCGTGTGCGTCCTCCTCACGGAAGATGGCGCTCCTCTTTATACTGCGTCCGTACGTACGAGCTGCCGTATGCCGTGACTCAGGGTCACGGTCATTAATACAACCGTTGGGACTGTAAAGTGTTTTTTTTTAGTGCTGTGAAAAATAACGCGTTAACTCAGTTAATTCAATTACAGGTTTAACTAGTTTTTTGTTTTTTACGCATTTAACGCATGCGCAGAATGAGCTTCCAATCCGTCTGTTGTTGGTCGTCGGGACGAAAAAAAAGTCACTTGCAAAATGAGCTTCCAATCCACCACTTCAATCTGAACTATGTCCGCTCTCATGCAGACGGTCTGTTCATCGGTAATGATCCTTCCGCAGGTTCACCTCCGGAAACCTTGTTACGACTTTTACTTCCTGTAGATCAGGATCTCAACACGTCGATCGCGACCTGCCAGTCGATCGCGCGTAGTGTCGGTAGATCGCATGACATTAAAAGATTGGCCCGCCCCCTGACATGTTCTCTATAGCACGTCTTTGTTCTTTTATTAAACTAAACGTCTGTTGTTGATGGTATCTCCACAGCAGCATGTCATTTCTGTCTCTTCGCGTTGCGTTAACACTTATCGATCTCCGTCTCGCGCGCCCACAGAGCTCCGTGCGCGCGCATCGGGACCGAGCAAAAAGAAGTCGCTTGTCAATCTGTCCACCTGTCCGGGCCGGTGAGGTTTCAGCTTTGCAGCGGTGTCCCCGCCGTCCCTTTCATCACGGCCCAGTTCATGAAGAAAACCCACACAGTCAGTCTGCCTCAGCAGCTGCTAGAGGAAGACTAGAGGCCTTTAGATTGTATCATGGTGGAGTTAATGGTTGACAAACAAGAGAAACATGCTCTGTTTAACCTTCCTGTTACCTTTACATTTACTAACATATTTTACCCTCGGGGTCAATTTGACCCCAGCAATTAAAACCTCCAGAAAATTATTAGAATTAATATTGCTTCCCAAGTTTAAGTGTGAGGTACTTTATGTTTGTTTGTTGACTACCTAAATAGTCCTTTAAATAAATAAAAAAGTTGATATTTCTGATATGTTTGACACAGTGAAAAACAGCCTGGGGTCAAATTGACCCCAAAGAACACCGACATTAAACATTAAATGGGGTCAAATTGACCCGAAAGGTAACAGGAGGGTTAAACATTCTGTTTAGGATGAAGATGTATTAATGTTCCATATGGAAGAAAACTGCTAAATAACTGCTGAGTTGCAGCACCATTGTATAGAAGAATGTATAAATGTATATATCCGTCTTTTGTCATAAATCTCTATGTTCTCACAAAATATACCGAGAATATCGGTAATATGTGATTAATCATGATTAATCCACAAAAACCTGTGATTAACCCGATTAAAAATTGTAATCGTTTCACAGCCCTAGTTTTTTAAAAACGTTTTATTTTACAGTTTGGATCTTTACGCAGTTAATTAAAGTTTAAACACGGCGTCAGATTTTCTGCCGGTCGATGAAGAACGAATGTCCCCTCGAGCAGATGTAGGAATCATCTGGATATTCAATTTGAATATTACTTTCATGGCAAATTCATCACGTTTAATCTCCTGGACGCGTGTAAATGCTCGCGTGGTTTTTTGGATTACCTTGTCCTTGTGTGTGTGTGTGTGTGTGTGTGTGTTGATGTCCGAGTGTGTGAGAGTGAGTCTTCCAGCCGCAGAGACAGACGGCGTCTATATGTATCCAACGGAGGGTTTCGGTGCCCGTAACATTTTTTTGGGATATCTGCAGACAGCTACGAGATCCACCCACACCGCCGGAGGTGATTTTGCAGGTGCACACACACACACACACATACACACACACACCGGATCACTTTTCTGTTGTTTTATATCCAGGAACTGGAGCGTCTCCACACATCTGACACGAGCTGGCACTTTACTGCGTTGACTTTGGTTCCTGTTCAAGCGGCCATTTTATTCAACTTCTCTACGACCTCGATCACGGGGACTTCTCCCCAGCAGCACCGGCTGGAACGCTCCACTGTTTGCTTGGTTCTACGGAAGCACACTACACCCAAAATGAGCGTGTGTGTGTGTGTGAGGCATCAGGCCTGTGACGTCTCTGGGCTTCTGAAAAGGAAGTGGTGCAGGGCAGCGTCCGCACGCAATCATGTCTTTTGCCCCTCTGAACTCAAAACACACACACACACACACACACATCTACACAAACACACACAGCCGTGCTTCTTCCCCTCGGAGAAGATGCCAGCTTACAGTGATTTGTTGGACTTACACTTCCGTTCAAAAGTTTGGGATCACTTAGAAATGACTTTCTTTTTCAAAGAAAAGCACTGTTTTTTCAATAAAGATAACATTAATCAAAAATACACACTATACATTGTTAATGTGGTAAATGACTATTCTAGGTGGAAACGTCTGGTTTCTAATGAAATATCTCCATAGGTGTATAGAGGCCCATTTCCATCAACGATCACTCCAGTGTTCTAATGGTACATTGTGTTTGCTAATCGCCTTAGAAGACTAATGTCTGATTAGAAAACCTGTGCAATTATGTTAGCACAGCTGAAAACAGTTATGCTGGTGATATAAGCCATACAACTGGCCTTCCTTTGAGCTTGAAGTTTGTAGAACAAAATTAATATTTCAAATATTAATCATTATTTCTAACCTTGTCAATGTCTTGACTATATTTTATATTCATTTGATAAATAAAAGTGTGATTTTTCATGGAAGACACGAAATTGTCTGGGTGATCCCAAACTTTTGAACGGTAGTGTATACATCAAATAGAAAGAAGAAGAAGAAAAACCAATAACATAAAAACAACAACAACACATACACTTGTTGCACATCCGTCAACACCCTCTTTCCCTTTTCACCGTAAACACTCCCATCCCCACGTCTTTACTCGGTCCTCGGAGATTAGGGGGCCCGATTTGTGTGACGGTTTGGATTCCCCGTGATACAGTGCGGGGGGGGGGGGGGGGGGGGTGTCTTGTTGAGCTGATTGCGTCCTATCTCCCCCCCGTTATCTGCTCTCTCTGCACCATGTCCCTGCCTCCCCATGCACCCTGAAGGATCGGTCTCTTCTTCTTCTTCTTCTTCTTCTTCGAGGCAGTCGGCCCCTTTCCTCCCCGCTGGGTGTGTCCAGGTTCTCCGTCGGCCTCCTCCTCCTCTCAGACCTGTAAGAGCCTGCTTGGGCCACCTGCAGGCAGCCCTTAATTAGTTGCCCCTCTTACAAGCCAGCCAGAGATAAACAATGAAAAGCCACCGCAGCGCCACAGGAGGGGTTAGCAGGCAGAGACACATGCATCACGGCCTGTCCTCTTCAAGTAGGGGTAGGGGGCTCTCTCTCTCCCTCCGCTGAGCGACTGGCGTCTTTTGTGCCGAGTTCTGAACAAATTGACTTTTTGTCTGCGAGGCCTCCGCCGTCCACACTGTACTCTGAGATGCATTCATGGCGCCTGTCAAGGAAGTATTTGTAAGCCTCAAATGTTGTCACTTTGACATATGTTTTGGAAATACATTTCAACACACAACCCCCCCAAGCCTTCAGCTCGGGCTTGTGCTCCCAAACATGTGCTGACCACAACGTTGTTTTTTTTATGCAGCTTTATGCAAGATTCAACAGTGAATTTAATGTGAAAATATCCTCTAAATCCTCTTAATATTTTTGGCTTTACTGCCAAGTATCAGAATGACAAACTAGACAAGGCAGGGGCCCCACTTTGGCCACATGCACAGGACACACACACACACACACACGCACACACACGCTCACACACACGCGCGCAGACAAACGGATGGGGATAAGATCCGTGGCCTCCTGCCCTGCAGCAAGAAAAGCTGCCCGGGTGCTGCTGCTTTATGAAAAGATAGAGAACGAAACTCCGAGAGAAAAGAACAAATTGTGCCCCGGCTTCTTGACTCTCTGCCAATTTTGTGGAGCAAAAAAAAAGAAAAGAAAAAAGAGACAGAAAATAGTCTCGGTTCAGTAAAACAGCCACACACACACACACACACACACACACACACACACTGATTCATATTCTCTGGACGACAGGAGGGGCTCAGTAGTTAATCTCGTTACACACTTTTTTATGTGATGGCTGACCTCCACTCTACCTCTACTCTCACTAGGAGGCATTACAATTGTTTTTTTTGAAAAATGCAAGCAGCATTAATGCTGCCATTAAGCTGACGGTACAGTCGAGTGAAATTGTCTTCATCTGGTCGGGGTTTGTTTCTGCAGTGTGTGTCCGGGCCACAAACATTTTAACAACGAAATAAAATGAATGTTGTTTCTGGTTGGATTGTTGTTGTTGACATGTGTTTCGACTTTGGCGAGATGCAATGGATTGCTACTATAAAATAGATTCAATTTCAGGCCGTTTGGAGTGAAATTCATCCTTTTGAATCGGCCCCAGCGATGCACGTCGTTATAGCATTATTATAGAAACACGTGTGGTCATTCCAGTTTTCTGAATATGCTACATTTATTGCACACAACCTACTCTTGCCCAACATGTCTTAAATCTTCTTTTATTTTATTCCGTTTCATTTGTTTGGTCTGCATGGCTTTACACTGAGGCGTGACTCGTCAGTTACGGGACATCATGAAACAAGCAAGCCTTGAGGAAATCTTTTTTCTTCCTTCAAATTTGGCATGAACCTCTGCGCGGGACTCAAGGATGGGCTGATTAGATATCGGAGGGCAGAGGTCAAGGTCAGTGTTGCCTCCTGTCCGTCCCATTCTCGTGATATCTCTGGGACGCCTTGAGGGGGGAAAAAAATATCCAAATCTGGCACGGACCTCGACTAAGACTCAAGGTTGAATTGATTAGAAGTTGGTTGTCAGAGGTCACTCTGACCTTAACTCAAGAATTATGGATAAAGCGATTGAAGTATAATAACATTTAAAACAGACACGGATGCGACATGAAGTTGGCGGAGGCGTAAATCGAGCTTATTTACTTTTTATTGGTGCAAAAACAAAACGGCGACTTTAGAACAGGAGTGAAACACCAGAAACAATCTGTGATACACAACAGATAAAACAAATGCAACAAAACCACAAACATAAACAGGTTGTTTTCAGAATGAAAATCACAGTCAGGGATTTTCAGTGCACTTTAGCCACATATTTCTCCACATCCTTTTGAATTTTTATTTATTTTGTGTTCTGCTTCAGCTATTCCTACTGAACAATGGGAACGTTTTGTTCTGGTGCAGCACATCACGCCTCATTCAAGCTCACAAGTGACTTCTCTAGTGTTGTATTGATTATATAAATAAGAGTCATGGGGGGGGGGGGGGGGAAAAGGAACAGGAAAACATGAACATCTAATATTAACCTGCACATGAAGTTCCTGACTGCACACTGTAAAAGGAGTGAGGGTTATGCTGTGGGTTTAAAATGTTATTGCGCTTCCTCAGAGGGAGATCAGTGGGGCTCGAGGAGCAAAGTCCCCTCGCGGGGCCAAAAACTACAGCAAGCCATTTTATTTCATACATATACGTGACACCCAGGGCAGTAAAAGGGTATTTTCACGAAGTACTTAATTAAAGAGTGCGTTTATCCTCGGGCTCTGGCCATCCCGCATTAACGAAGGCCCTCCGCTGCCATGAGGGGTGAGAGTCTTGCTCCCCCACCGTGGCGTTGGCGGTTCAGGGGGAAGTTTTATGGCGAGGGACCATCAGTGACTGGGAGAATCGGCCGCTTTATGGCCTCTCGCCGCAGGTTTGGAAAATCCATAGACTCAGCAAGCAAGTACTGCATGAATAAACCAGCCCAGACCAAAGAAAATACATTTAAAAAAAAGATACTTTCACCAGACAGATTATTGACTGGTCTGTGTGTGCGGTGGTGAGAAATGATACATTGCGCCATTTTGGCTCTGCTAGCCCCACTTAACGGTGGCAGAGGGAAGTTCTCCTGTCACGCCACGCCGGTTTGGTAAGTCTCCCGGTGCGGGGTGGGGGGGATCGGGCGGCGATCCCAAAAGCGGCGCACGAATCAGGCCGGACTGAGCGGCCTCCACAGCTGCAGCGAGGGTCAGGTTTAGTGTTCCTCCACAGATGTGTTGTTGTTTACCCTTTAGTTTACTCTGAAGTTGTCACGGTGCTATTAGAGTGGACCCAAAAGCACGACTCAGACAGGAGTAACAAAGAATACTGTCTTTGGTTGGAAACAGGCTGGGTCAAAACCGGGAGATCAGTCCAAGAAGCAAACAAGTCCAAAAAGGGGCGGGGCAGAGAATCAGAGGTCAGGGCAGGCAGGTCAGGAATATACACTAATAACACTGGAGAACTTGGCACGAAAACACAAGACAATCTGGCAGAGGACAAGTGCAAGTGAGGGAACCTAAGTAGACAGGGACTAATGAGGGAATGGGCAACAGGTGAGATGGGCATGAAGACCAGGTGAAGGTAATGAGGGACTAACGAGGGAGTGATCAGAGGCAGGTGAAGAGAGTTGGACTGACGAGATGGGAAGCAGGATCTGGAATGACATGATAGTGAGACAGGATGAAAACTACTCATACAACAAGGAAGGTGTGGAGCTAAACTGTTACAGAAGTTCATCAATTAATACAGATTTTACTGGAAAATTGCTTTATTTTGACATGACATGTCATTTATCTGACGCTTTTATCCAAAGGTCGTTACAATCACGTTACATTCACACGCGGTAGACACGGCTACAGGGAGCAGCTCAGGGTCGAGTGCCTTGCTCAAGGACACATGGACTAGGGCAGGGATTTAACCGCCAACCCCCCGATTGAAAGACGGACCTGCTAACCACTGACCCACAGGCTCCACGATTATTGTTTAATAATAATATACTCTTAAATCAAGCGTATATTCATTCTAACAATGAGGAGCAATTATGTTAATATGCTCAAACCTCATGAGGTTTGGGCCAATAAAAAAAGCCATTTAGAGAATTTTCGTCTGTTTTTGCAACTGGATGGTGTGTGTGTGTGTGTGTGTTTGTGTGTGTGTGTGTGGCCTCTGGGGGGCTTTTAAAATTGGCAAAAATTTGCCGGACCGAGCTTTCGCAATGCTTTTTGTCTTTTGGCATCAGAATCTTTTCACCGCCACAAACGTTCGGAAAACAAAACAAAGGAAAAAATGGTCTCAGGAAATTACTGTTTTCACAACACGACTCGCTGAGCAGCTCCGTGATGTCATAGCTGCTCTGGCTTTTGTTTAAAGGCAAGACAATAAATAAATAAAGTGTTTGTTTTGAGTACACACTTCCAATTAGCGTTTTTTTTGTTTCTTTCCTTCATAATGATGTCATCATTCCGTGCAGTTATTCAATATTATGTTCTGTCCTCGTGGATTGCAGCATTATAATATTACGGTTAGATATACAATTTAAACTAATGAACCAACATAATCCTGCAAAATATAATTATTAGGAGCCGATTTAATGTGAGTCAAATGATGCTAGCGTGAGGATATTTATTTCCACACAAACAAACCGATGATGATTTCAAGATGATTCGGAAATGTGTTTCCTCTTCGTTAATTCACCCATTAACCATAACACACTTATTTACTATTTCTGGGATGGAGACCCGTGCAAATGAAGGATTATAATCATGGTAGTCATGCATTATAAGTAAATCTTGAAATGAAAGCAAAAAATGAAACAAACAAAAAATGACTTCCCATATGAAAACAGTTAGTATATAAAATAAATATGACGCCTTTATGACGAATACCGTCAAACGTCAACCGTCGTAGTCCAGCGATAAGAGGAGGAAATGTGATTGTGCTTACGTTTATACATCAGTGTGTTTTCTCACACTGCGTGTCCACAACAAATGTTGTTCACGCTTTTAATTTGAAAAGCACATCAACCACGATTAGTGTCTCGACAGACGTCGCAGTGGGCGGAGCCATAATCCTGGCGACGTCTCCTCCGACTGGAGGGAAATCAAAGTCGGGCCCAGCCCGGTCCTCACTTGGAGGATTCCCAGACTGAGTATAGATGCTTCCCTGTCTCTTCAAGCTGTGTCTCCCTCCTCACTCCAATATTAGAGGCACCTGTATAAACACACTCCGTCCACTTTGTGTGTGTGTGTGTGTTCGCTTCTCCCTCCACGTCCTCCTCTTCCTCCTTCTCAGTTTCTTCTTCGCTCCTGTTAATGAAAACAGTAATCTGCAGTAGCACGTGAGTGGCCTGTTTGTCCAGCCAATCTTACACGGCCCTCTGCAACTCTTTTGGTCCCTCCCGTCCCCCACCCCCTTTTTTTTTTTGTTTGTTGCTGAACTCTCAGCTCTCGTGCTCTCGGGTTTGCCGTGCTATTTGATGTGGGCTGGGGTGGGTTTATTCAGGTGTGGCGACCAGCGCTGCGCCACCCAGCCTCTTGATGTTGCGTCCATCTGCAGCCGGGTGCCCGGAGCTTCGTCAGAGGGCCCAGTGTTTTCCGGGGCCCTGGAAGATGAATAGAGGGCCTGTTGGTGGAGCTCGTCTGTGGGGCCCTGTGGTTAATCCCCTCTTACACGCAGGAGAAAGGGGGGGGGGTACACGACCGGCCCTGGGGGTTCACCTACTGGAGAGGAGACGTTATAGCGACAGTGCCTATACCACAGGTGTCGAACACAAGGCCCGCCACGTCATTGTATGTGGCCCCTGAAAAAAAAAATCCTATCCTTTTATTTTGAAGGTTTCAAATTAAATGGATTTATGTTCTAATTATAGAGAAATGTTCTCATGTACAATATTTCTACACTCAAATAAACTATAATCGAATGCAAAGAGAGTTATTTAACCATATGTTCGGGAGTAGTTTATCCAGTTTCGGTTACACCGGCCCTTTAAGAGGCGGCCGTGATGCTGAAGTGGCCCACAGTGAAAATGAGTTGGACACCCTTGGCCTATACGCTTTGCCCACAGAGGAACTTTAAAACATGCATGGACATGCGTGTGTCCATTGCCCCCCCCCCCCCCCATGTGTTTGATAGTGTGGCCCCGCCTCACCTGTGGGAATGAACACCACTCTGTGTGTTTTTGCTAAGGCTGGGTCCGGGTCAGCGGAGGTTGAATTGGCTAAAATGGGCCACCTGGCATCGCCTCAAGGCTCCCATCATGAGGTTGGAGGGTTCAGATGTGTTTTCATTGGAGGTGTGATTGTTCTAAAATATCCCTTCCCGCTATTTCTTGATAGAGAGAGGTGGGTTATTTATACAACACTGACGGAGAGGTATTTCGGTCGGCCGAAATTGCATTAAAATATGCATTCGACACCCAATTTGGGGAGCGAACTGGAGACTTTGGGGAAAGTTCTCTACACTGTAAATAACTTCACAGCAGGTTTGTATTAGGCTCGCTATAGAGGGATTTAAACACTTTTTCAGGGTGACGAGTCTTTAGAAGGTTTTGAATTTTTGGAGTTCTCCCTCACAAAAGGCCTTGAGGTATTAAAAGTGTCTGACGTTGGTCAGGTATGTGTGTGGTTGTGCAGACGGCTGTTTCATATCTTTCGTTTGTGTGGAGTTTCAGTCGATGCCGTCAAAAACATACATCATTTTTTTTTAAATGGTTAATCCATCCATCAATATTCTGCTGCTTTTCCAGATCAAAGCCACATGAATTGATTACTATGAGTTATTCTCGTATACAGTTTGAAAGTATTTAAAACTGTGTTTTAATTGTAAATAAATGTATAAACTTGTACTACAACTGAATAGCTGGAAACCTCACGATATAACTGTAAAAAGGGTATTAAATTGCATTTTATGTGGCATATTATAAGATATTAAATCACTTGCTGAAGCCCTGATGCAGAATTTGAATAAAACAAACACCCGGCCACGATTTCTGCTCACGAACCAGCGCTACCTTTTTCTAAGAAACGGTTTCAGTGGCTTGAACTTTCCGGCAAGCGGAGCTCATTGGAAACAGACGAATTCTCTGAAATGTGTTTTCCTCGCGTTGAGTCTCATCCTCCGAACGCTTCTCTAACGTTGCTGGAGGCGCCCGGCTGCCAAGAAGTGCTTCCTCTATATCGCCAGGCCATTGCACGTGTTTTATAGCCCCCCCCCCTTTCACAGCCACACATTTGCAGCTGCACCACAGAGAGTAGCCGGAATTTGCCACGCTCTTTGCTTTCGACCGCGCCGTTGCCGTGGGTTTGGATACCTCACAGATGTGGCGCTGGAAGTTTATCCCGCGCGTGCGACATGTTGGCAATGTACGAAGGAAAAAAAAAAAAAGATACGCAGAAAACGTAGAGGATTGAAGCGAAGGAGAGAGACGTAAATACTTTTCTTCCTGCCGCTCTGTATCAAATATTCACTTGCGGTTGCAGATAAAGAAGCCGGTGATCAATCAAGACCTTAAATGCCTCTGGAGCCAGATGTTTTCAAGCAGTATAGAGCGAAAGAAAAAGCCTTTAAATTATGGAAGTGGAACAGGTAAGCCCCGGTCATACGTCCCGTCACCTCCATACAAACTCACTCTCTGTGTATTTCTTCCAGCCGTATAAAGCCCAGTTCATAATGAAAGACCCCCCAGGGACCATGGCGGGGACTAATAACCCTCTAAATAAGTCTCCTCTGGTGCTGAAAGGCCGGCCTCTTTATACTGCGAGTGTGTACGTGCTGTAAAGTCCTTTCCGGGCCTACTACTGTCATTTTATGGGCTTGTTTTATCCTTTTCTTTCAAAGCTTGTCAGAGAAATTGGGTGAGTGGGGGGAGGGGGATGGGGAGTCAGAGAGGTGTCTTGTGGATCCAAGCGCTGCAGGGCCCTTCCAGTTTGAGGCCCTGAAAAGTAGTGAGAATGAATCTTGAATATGAGATGTTTTACAAGTATCTGTTTTTCAGTTGAGTTGTAATATTTTTAAAGAGTCATCTGTCTTAAAGTTCCGCAATTAAATCAGAGTGACGGGAAAATTACATTATTTGTATAATATTTGTTTAAATTATCGCTACAGCCCTGGTGATCAGAACTGCTTTGGAACAGTTTGAACAAATATATATATATATATTTTATTTATTTAATTCATAATGAGAAATGGTTGTAAACAGGGTTTTAATTAAAGACGAGACAAATAATTTAACTGTGAAAATATAGTAAATCTTAAATCGCTTTATTACATTTGAGTGTTAACTATAGGTCAACACCACTGCAGGAAGGGTCACTAGCATTTCAGCAACAGTCTAGAACTGTATTAACGTGATCCTATACGGCTCAACAGAGTCCCACCAGAGTGTTTCTGATAAAGGTCACGTCGGACTGAAACAACACCGCGGCCTCAAAAAGCCCGAACGTCAGCAGAACAGCGGTGTGTGTGTGTGTGTGTGTGTGTGTGTGTGTGTAGAGGAGGAGGGGAGCCGAGTGGGTGCACTCCCCTCTGTGACCAGCAGGCTGTGCTGCAGCAACACCACTCCCCACTGACAGACAGGATACAATCACTGACCTCTTTTTTTTCTTTTTCTTTTTTGGGGTGTGTGGGTTTAGCTTTGTGTTTGTGTTTGTGTGTGCGTGTGCGTGTGCGTGCGTGTAGATTTAATAATTCTAACTGCTGGATTTCCACGGAGAGTAGGAGGAAACGGTAAGTGCAGGGTTGAGCTCAAGTGGAAATGTCCTAGCCGGGGTGTTTTCATGCGTTTGGGTGTCTGCGCTCGGGTGTGCCCATTACCGAGGCCATCAACACCGCCACCTCCACCGCCTCCGCCACCACGACCCCGGTCAACATCCTCTGCCTGCAGTTCATTCTTACGTTTCACGAAAGAAAGAAAGAAGGAAGGAGGATAATTGACACAACCACACTTTCCCTCCTCGATATCAAAGCTCCGTTTTTCTCTTCGTGGTCCAGAACAGTGTTCTGTGTGTGTGTGTGTGTGTGTGTGTGTGTGTGTGTGTGTGTGTGTGTGTGTGTGTGTGTGTGTGTGTGTGTGTGTGTGTGTGTGTGTGTGTGTGTGTGTGTGTGTGTGTGTGTGTGTGTGTGTGTGTGTGTGTGTGTGTGTGTGTGTGTGTGTGTGTGTGGCAACCTTTCTGTTTTGGTCAAATTGAGAACAATAGCCGTGGTGTGCCAGTTCCCAAACATTTGATAACAGTTTGGTTAGAGAAAAAGATTGTGAGCAGGAACTTTTATCTTTGACTATGGAGCTATCTGAGTTGGAGCAAAAGACTTATCAAAAGCTACGTGTGTGTGTTTGCGTGTGTGTGTATGCGTGTGTGTATGCGTGTGTGTGTGCGTGTGCATTGTTCCATTTGTTTCTCTGAATCGGCAGGCTCCAATTTAAATGTGTCACTCCAGTATTGACAACATCTTTCCTGACAGTAGGTCAAGTACCACTCTCTCTCTCTCTCTCTCTTTATCTCTTTCTCCTCCCTCCCTCTCTTTCTCTCTCTCTCTCCTTTCTTCTGTCGGTCTCTTTCACATTTGCCCTGGCTTCAGATCAAGCCCTCGCAGTTGTCAGTTTCAGGAAATGCACTCCGTTGGGAAGTGAGGTATCTGCCTCTGGGCCAACCGTTACTCTCGCTCTCTCTCTCTCTCTCTCTCTCTCTCTCTCTCCTCCCTCCTTAATTCTTTGTATTGCCTGCCTCCGGGTAGCAGAGCTCCTCTGTTCACTCGGCCCTCTCCCCTCTTGCTATGATTGTATGCAGAAGGTCATCCACTGGCTGGATGAACAGCGACATATTTAAATGAATGGATAGCTGGGCGGATGGGCTTAGCACTCACACACACACACACACACACACACACACACACACACACACACACACACACACACACACACACGCAGCGTCACACACTCCAACCAAGCACTGCACTCCCCTCTCGGTAATCCAAAAGCTTTTACACTTTGTTTGACTTGTGATTGCTGCAGGGGCCATATTGTTATTGCTGTGAACAGCGTCAGCTCGCCGTACACACACACACACACACACACACACACACACACACACACACACTTTACACCGCCAAACAGCGTATCGCATTAAAATGCCATCGAAGCAGCCTCACATGATCTGCACAGTGCCGGTGTAGAAGTGTGTGCAAAAAGGCAACGAAAACAAAGCTGTATGTTTTTTGGCCGGGGGCTTGAGTGTGATGTATGAATAGGGTGTGTGTGTGTGTGTGTGTGTCTGTGTGTGTGTGTGGGGAGGGGAGAGCAGCTTGAGTCCAAACAGGATATTGTAGTACACGGGAGCACAAATTCTTCTCGTGGCAGTTTGGCTGTGTGGGTTCAGGACCGACTCGATGCCAAGCAGGCAGCCCCCCCAGCCCACGTCGACACACACACACACACGCACACACACACACACTCTCTCAGAGCCTCCCATCAGATAACTGACTCAATAGCCGGCCTCCCTTTCTACGAGGGAGACGATATTATTGGAGTCAGTGACAGTTTTCCTGAGGAGAGAGCGAGACCAGAAGACAGTCAGTCAGTTTAACGTGTTGGGGGGGGGGGGGGGGGTACAAATAAGAATCAAGAATCTGAATGCAAATAATTCCCACTAAACGCATCTCACGCTCAGCATTTTTAAAACTAGGCACTTAAACAAACGAGACAAATGCAAGTGAACGTTTCGGACATCATTTTTCTGCCTCTAACGTCTTATTTTCTGCCTCGGCTCGGAGTTAATGACCGGTTGGCCTCCCACTTTCCCTTGAAGACGTTCCGCTCCGTGCAAAGCCCACCGCAGCGGCCCGCAGGCGATCGGGCCGCGCCGTCCCACGGAAACCGTCGGCGATGAATGTTATTTAGAGAATAGATTCAGGCCTCGCAGCCGCGCACACTTTTATTCTATGTTCGAATAAGTTAGACACCCCGAGACTTTTTTTGTCCAAGACAGTTTGTCATTCGTGCGCCAACCTCCAGATTAGAGTGGAGGGGTGGGGGGCGCAAAGAAAAACCACCCCGGAGGGTTTAGGGTGGAACGGATTCACATCGTGTCTAAAAATACTGTGCACCATATGGACGACCTCATGGAAAATAAAAGGAACTGATTTTTTTCTTCGTATAATACTAAAACAATTTGGAACGAATGTGGATAACTTGGCTATTAGTTTTGGGTCAACACCAATAAATCTCCTTTTCCGCCAGTGCGCTGTGTTTTCCCGTTTTCCCTGGTAGCGCTTGTGAAAATGTTGTTTGGATAAGAACGCAGACATTGTTAGTCGACTAAATGTTAGGAGTAAATATGACTTTATGAGTTTCCAACATTTATAAGAGTGCTGTGAAATCCGAATTGAGTCCTAAACAAAAGAGCCGTACTGTTATTGAATTTGTGTTTCTAACAGATGTGTTTATGAAACGATCAGTATTAATAATCAATTTGTTCCAAAGAATCTGGAACGAGTTTTCGCTCACAGTTTGAATGTAAAAATGCATCGGCGCTATGGGAATGGACGATATAACATTAAAACAGATCGATGCGTTCTAATTTCCAGACACTTTGTCTCAGTTTACATCTTCGGAGCTCAAGTAATCATAAATGGTGTGCACAGCTTTTGTTGTTGTTGTTGTTGTCGGCACAACTCGTCCTCTTTTTGTGGGGGTGCGAGGAACTAAAACATGACTTCAATCGAAAGAAAGACAGAAAGAAAGAAAGAGGACTTTTTTAGTTTTTGATAAAGAGACCCCACACATTTTTTTTAAAAATATTTTTTTATTTGGCCACAAGTTTTATTTCTCAGGATGTTTCTTCCATTGTTTTACGTAGAAAAGTAAATAATTCCCCACCGTAAATTGTTAAATATAATTTTGAATGACTCGTGTTACAAATGTGTCATCATGCTTCAGGTGTGTGTGCATGTGTGAACTCGTTTTAAGGGGTTTCATGTGATTTATTTTTTATAAATATTTACACAGATTTCTATGTTTAAGAGTCAACATGGACATTGTTTAAAAACATGTTTTTAAATTTTTTAAATTCAAAATAGAAAGGAATTGTAAACCATCTCAGTGATGCCATAACACAGCTTTAAAAAAGGCCTCACTCTTAACCCACTTAAAACAACCCGTGACCTTTTTTTTTTCTTTCTTCCTTTTAATCTCGGGTCATTCCTCAGGTTATGACTGATGAAAGATGAACCCATCCCACCGCCTCTGCTAATTGTGGATTCATACTCACCCCCCGAGCATGGAGAAGCAACAGGAGGCCGAGGCAATAAAAAGGCTTTGACATTGATGGGCCTGTTTCCCAAACACTCGGGGCTTTAAGTCGTCTCCTCTCGAGTCTGGCTGGAGGGGCCGCGGCTCCACTTGTTATTGCTGTGTCTGACCAGAGTCGCCATGCTCCGGAGAGGGTCGGCGTTTTGGTCTCGGCCCCTTTACTTCCTGTCTGTGTGTGCCACTGAACATGCTGCAGGACTGGTGGTGGTGGTGGTGGGGTGAGGAATTTCCGTGTGTGTCGAAGGCCTTTCGGGCAAACAGCCCTCACAGTGTTAAAGCAAATACAGAGACCTGTTCTCTTGTGCAGAAAGGAAGAAGAAAAAGAAGAATATGTTATGAGACGTATGTGCGAAAGAAAAGAAAAAAAAGGAAGAGATTGGTGGTTATCACGAGAAATTGTGATTTATTTTTCAATGCACAGTGAATACATCACACAATGACACTCAGTTTTTTTAATTTAGGGCATCAATACAAAGAATACAAGAACCGATGAAAAAAACATGACAGGTGTCCATCAAGAAATACGACGTTTTCCGCAGATGAAAACAGGCCTCGGCTTCATATTCCATGTAAATTTGAGGCTCGAAAGCCAACACAAGCTATTTTTTTTTTGCAAGGTTGCTGTCAAACAACTTCTTAACGCCCTCCGTCCGTCCGCTCGGCGTCGTTGGCTGGATTAGGTTCATGCACAAGGCCCCTAATGCCACTGGATCGCTCGTGACAGGTCCTTATGCAGACACCTCGACTGCCACGAGCAATTACTTTAAATACACCGGAGGGGGCCAGAGCTGTGCTGACCTGGGGGGGTGTCACGACGGGATTAGGGTGGAACCAAATGCACGACTCAGGAGACAGATAATGCTGATAAAGATCCTTTACTGAGAGCGTCGTCAGGAACGGAACAGACAGAATAAACAAACACACTGTGGAACGCTCGAGGGTTTGGTCTGAAAAACACAAGACAATCTGGCAGAGGACAAGTGAGGGAACCTAAGTAGACAGGGACTAACGAGGGAATGGGCAACAGGTGAGATGGGCATGAAGACCAGGTGAAGGTAATGAGGGACTAACGAGGGAGTGATCAGAGGCAGGTGAGGGGAGTTGGACTGACGAGATGGGAAGCAGGATCTGGAATGACATGATAGTTAGTGACAGGATGAAAACAACTAATAATAAAAGGAAGGTGTGGAGATAAACTGTTGCATGCGTCGTATCACCTTCAATACGATTCGTGTACTTTGTTCATTGTATGTTGTGGCTTTTCAGGCAGTTTTTTAAAATCTGCGTCTGGTAAATAAATAAATTGGGGTCGCTTATTAATATTCGCGGGCACTATTTGAAATGGTAGATTTGTGACGGATGTTCCTCTGATCAACCAGTTGCCTGCATTGTTTTTTACTCCACCTTCTAGAATCTCCCGACCGAGGTCCGACCCAATAATTAGCAGCGATCGGGATGCTATCCTCAATTTTTTGCTAATGGAGAACAAAAAAGAAAAGAAAAAGCAAGTTGACTTCAACGGAACCGTGGCGTGCCGTGTGAATGTGGCTTTAGAGAGAGGCAAAGGTTGAAATGGAAGGAAAGAGAAACGCCCCACAGCTAATTATAGATTATGTCAAGTTGTGTTTTTTTCTTTTCCTTCCCCTGAACACTTTAAAGCCACTTTAAGTGTCACGACTGAAAGCAAAGTTAAGTGGAGGAAGAGAAACATCGCGCTCATGCAACTGAATCTGTCTCCTCCGCCTGGTTCTTACAACCCGTTTTAGTAAAATACCATCCAGACCTCCGATCACCGATCCAGTGATGACGTACCTGTCTGTGTGCGTCTGGCGGCGGTCCTGGTCCTGGTCCCTCCTGGTCTCCTCGGGCCCGGGCCGTCTGACGATCGGGTTTCATACAGATCTGGACTAGCTCTGTTAGACTACGGGCCAGTTTGTGATGTATATGAAGGAGAAGGACTCTTAGGAGGCCGCGTAAGGCTCTGGTGCTTTCGGTGGGGGGGGGGGGGGGGATTCTGATTCCACGTCACGCTGTTAGTCCAGGTTTTGGATGTTGGGTTTAGAAGAAAGAAAGAAAAACTGGATTTATTTAACCTTTTTTCTCCAGAAGTACAGTTGCGGGAGGAGATATTGACCCGCGGCTACATTCCTGCATCTTAATTGCATGGTCGTGGGCATCGTTCCCATCAGTATAATAACAGTGTCCTTTTTTCTTTTCTTCTTGAGAGCTGGGAACATGGCAGCCATTCTAAAAGAAAAAAGGAAAGCAGGACAAGAAACATGAGCAGTCAGAAAAAACGATTAATATCCTAACTTAATTCCAAAGAGAAGAAAACGAGTTGTATATCCGAGATGTCGGGCCCTTTAAGTTTCAAACGTTCGCACCGAGTGGCTGAACTGTGACGTCGCTGCGTTCCCACATCTTCACGATGAGTTCGATGTGCACGATCACGATTAGGAATTCCGTTGAAAGAACCACGCAGTTAAAAAGCATCGCAGAAGAATTCTCTTATTAATTTGGTCGGGCGGAGGAGAAGCTGTTTGTGTCTTTGTACTTCTAAAACAATCGAAATATGGAGAGCTGCTGGTGAGCGTGTTGGAGCTGTGAGAGAATGAAGAAGTGGTGAAGGCCAGAGTTTGTGTGAGGTGAAGCAAAAGTTTCTGCACACGCTTTCCTCTCAAAGTCCCTCTCTGCGTCGTCTCTCTCCTCTCGACACACACACACACACAAGCACACACGTGTGTGTGTGGAGCTGCTGAGCTGTTCCACATGTGTAGAGTGCGTCAGTTCAAATTAGGCCTCGTTGACAAAGGGCCTTTTACACACAGGTGGATGATGGGGGAGTGTGTGTGCGTGTGTGTGTGTGTGTGTGTGTGGGCAGCAGTCAGCCAGCCAGTCGGCAAACCAGCCGGTCAGTAAGTTAATCAGTCGACCCGCCACTCAAGACGGCGACTTCGGCTGCACCAGCTGTGATGTTCGGACTGACAGCTTTTCATTTCACTCGAAACGCTTCGCTCCAAAAGAATGCGAGGGAATGTCTGTGGATGTCTGGCCTTTTTTTTTTTTTTCTTCTTTTTTTCCCCTCTTCTTCTTACCACCATCGTCACCATTTTGGGAATCCTGGACCCCCCCCCCCCTTCCCCACCGTCATGTGTCTGTGAAACCGCGGGGATCGCAGCTTTTCAGCGGACTCTCGACACACGCCCTGACACTCGCAGTTAACCCCGTCAAATCACGACACGCAAACCCCCCGAAATCGCACCGCCGTGTCAACCGGCCGCATTTGCGCTTTTTTTAACCTCCCCCCCCCACACCCGAGTTTATTGCATTCTCTCCCGGAGTTGTCACTTTTCATATGTGAGCATGAATCCCCCCCCCCCCCGCCCTCCCTCCATGACAAGCACGCACACACAGGCAGACAGACGCACACCCACAAAATCCCCCCCCCCCCGGGTGCCCGGGGTAACCATAATGCAGCTGCAAGCAGCGCGGGCTGAGTTATTACGTTTAATCCGTCTAATTGTTGAGTTTCATAGAATGGGACCCAGTCTGTCTTGGAACTAATTCTGTCTGGGCATTCTATTTAATTCGCCACACTGGGCCCTAAACTCTTCTAAAGGCAAGCTGCCCCCCCCCCCCACACACCCCACCCTTTTAAGAATATAAACCCCTTATCTTCTTCCCCCTCGCGCGGCGGAACACTGGGTGACTTGTGCTGGAGAGTGATTTCTCAACAGTCCATAAAACATTCTTCTGACATCTTGGACATCCACTCCAATGAGGCAGCATAATGGGAGAAGAGCCATCGTGATCAGCGGGGGGGGGGGGGGGGGGCACTTTTAAAACGATAACAATATCTGCGTGAAGACGCGGGGGCGAGGCATGAAACAAATGGAAATTGAGACGCAGGTCTCGGATGGCTAAAGAGATGCGTGTTGACAGCGTCACGCGTACGGCCTGGACCGCCTAAAAAGATTATACACGTGTTATAACACAAAAGGCTTCTAAAAAAATGAACTGTAATCTGGTGAGAAAAATACATCGGCGTGTGTGTGTGTGCGCGGGAGCTCCAGCCGGTGGGCAATCGTTGCAACTGTACCTGTGTACTTGTTGCCCTTGCACATTCCTGCTGAGCATTGCCACTTTCATTTCACTGCACACCCTGTGTGTGTATGTGACAAATAAAACATCTTGAATCTTGAATCTTGTACCCTTGAAAGCAACACAACACTCGACGTGGCTCCAGGAGAAACAACGGCGCTCTCACCGGTCCGATCGGCGGGGGGTTGATTGGGTTGCGTGGCTGAACGGCGATAATCCGCACTTGCAAATCCCGTGCGTTTAGTCAAATTATTCCAGGCCTTAAGGCTCCCATTGTGGCCGCTGTCTGATGCGCTGCTGTCTGAGCCCCCCCCCCCCCCCCCACGGGGGGCAACAATGCCGCCATTCAAGGCCACTCGCTGTTACCGACGGGCAATTTCAGGTGTGAATCAGGCCGTGTGGCCGGTGGCTTATATTAAATGACCTGAGACGTGACCTCGAAGGGTACGAGAGAGGTTGGGGGGGAAAAAAAGGAGGGGGAGGGCAGAGAGGAGAAGAAACGGAGCGAGCATTGGGGAGAAGGGAAAAAAAAAGAGATCATGAGAAAGAGGAGGGGAGCGCGGCGGTGTCCAGTCTTGTCATCTTCTTTGCTCCCTCTTCAAAAAAACCAAAACCTGGCAAGAGATGGAGAATGAAAAGGGAGAATATGTGAGAAAGGTAAAGAACGGCCCGATGTCCTCTCTTCTTTTCCCTCTGCCCCCCCCCCCCCCCCTCATAATGTGCTTTTAATCATATCTCCTTGGCTGGCTTTGCTTGCGTGGGCGAGCGCTGCGTCCAGAACCTTTGATGGGAATCTGCGATGCGCCCAAAAGTCTTTTGAAGTGGCCGGCTGGGGATCTACAGGGGGGGGTGGGGGTGTGTGTGTGTGTGTGGGGGGGGGGGGTGGGCTAAAGGGCCCGGCGAGCTTTGATGTGCCAGGGTCTGGAGAGGCCGGCTGCACGCTGCCCTGCACCGATCTGTCAGTAGCACAGCTGCACTGCTCCCCCCCCCCTGACTGACTGGCTGTTGGGCTGGTGACTACCTGCAGAAACGAGTACCGGCATTTAGGGGAGGGGCTTATGACGACGTGTCTTTTTCTTCTTTATAGCTCCGCCCACCACCGCCCTGTATATGCATTTAATAACGCGTCGTCTTGAGTCCAGTCATCCCCACCGGAGTTCACACCAATCCAAGTCCCGTCGGAGAGTGTAGAGTTTCACCCCCCCCCCCCTCCCCCCGCTGTCTTCTCCTGCTATTTCCTTTTATTTTCCAGCTCACATTGAGAGAGAGAGAGAAGAAGAAAAAATAAGCGCGTAGCGGGACGACCGTGTTTCCGCTCAAAAAGTCGACTGCGAATGTGCCATTTGGGAATTTTGTGTGAGTCGTGACTCACGCCAAGTGGGATCTGTTTTCTCTGCAGCTGCACGGAACCATTAAAAAGAGAGACCATGTGTTCTGGCCTGTTGGGTTTCAGTCGAGCTCAACCTTGGCTCAACTCCGCACCTGGAGACGACCGGGCGGTTTCCAAGGCCGGAGCGGTATCGACACTTAGCTCACGGCACGGCTTCTCTCTCTCTTTTAGAAGGGGGGGGGGATATGCATAGCTGTCCCACATTTGTTTAACATGAATTTATTTCAATATTCCACATGCTTGCATACAATAACAACCCAGACCGTTATTTTAACCTGTAGGTATATTCTGCAGTTAGTCTAACCTCTGCTCTCACCTTTAGACTAGTTTAACCTCTGCTCTCACCTTTAGACTAGTTTAACCTCTGCTCTCACCTATAGACTAGTTTAACCTCTGCTTTCACCTTTAGACTAGTTTAACCTCTGCTCTCACCTTTAGACTAGTTTAACCTCTGCTCTCACCTTTAGACTAGTTTAACCTCTGCTTTCACCTTTAGACTAGTTTAACCTCTGCTCTCACCTTTAGACTAGTTTAACCTCTGCTCTCACCTTTAGACTAGTTTAACCTCTGCTTTCACCTTTAGACTAGTTTAACCTCTGCTTTCACCTTTAGACTAGTTTAACCTCTGCTCTCACCTTTAGACTAGTTTAACCTCTGCTTTCACCTTTAGACTAGTTTAACCTCTGCTCTCACCTTGAGACTAGTTTAACCTCTGCTCCCACCTTTAGACTAGTTTAACCTCTGCTTTCACCTTTAGACTAGTTTAACCTCTGCTTTCACCTATAGACTAGTTTAACCCCTGCTCTCACCTTTAGACTAGTTTAACCTCTGCTTTCACCTTTAGACTAGTTTAACCTCTGCTTTCATCTTTAGACTAGTTTAACCTCTGCTCTCACCTTTAGACTAGTTTAACCTCTGCTCTCACCTATAGACTAGTTTAACCTCTGCTCTCACCTATAGACTAGTTTAACCTCTGCTCTCACCTTTAGACTAGTTTAACCTCTGCTTTCACCTTTAGACTAGTTTAACCTCTGCTCTCACCTATAGACTAGTTTAACCTCTGCTTTCACCTATAGACTAGTTTAACCCCTGCTCTCCCCTTTAGACTAGTTTAACCTCTGCTTTCACCTTTAGACTAGTTTAACCTCTGCTCTCACCTTTAGACTAGTTTAACCTCTGCTCTCACCTTTAGACTAGTTTAACCTCTGCTCTCACCTATAGACTAGTTTAACCTCTGCTTTCACCTATAGACTAGTTTAACCTCTGCTTTCACCTTTAGACTAGTTTAACCCCTGCTCTCACCTTTAGACTAGTTTAACCTCTGCCTTCACCTTTAGACTAGTTTAACCTCTGCTCTCCCCTTTAGACTAGTTTAACCTCTGCTTTCACCTATAGACTAGTTTAACCTCTGCTTTCACCTTTAGACTAGTTTAACTCCTGCTCTCACCTCTATAGACTGGTTTAACTCCTGCTCTCACCTTTGACATGTTTCTGACATTTGGGCTGAAGAAATGAATACAATGCATGAGTCTCATTTAAACACTGAACCCGTTACTCTACACATTGTCCCATGTGTAGGCTGTACTGTGAGCCACTGAACATTTCCTTTGCATTACTGCCGCACACGCAGGTGAACGGCAGAGCATTTTTTTTACATTTCCCTTCAGCTTTTCTCAGCCGGTTTAGAAATCACACCTGCAGACAAATGGCCATATGCCAGCTTTTGAGTTAGCTACATTTCTACAACGAACATTTCAATTAAATATTGACTTACTGCGTGCGTCACCGAATATGAACAGAGAGGTAGATGCACGGAAATCACGAGAGACTAATATGAGCAAACTTCATTCATTTCTGAAGGGTTAGCTCGACTGTAATAAAACAAATAGCCAGCTCTCCAGTGTGGGTTTGTTTGTTGACATTGCCTCTGGATCCTTCCCTCCTCTGGAGGAAGGATCAGCCTCAGTTAACCTCGGTGGGATTTATGGCTCTCCTCCTTTCACCTGTGGAAGTACTCCTCTGCGACCGGACAACCGACGGGCTCTAAGCAGGCTTTGGCGGTTGTTTAAGCCACAATCTGTCAGTTTGTGGGATTCATTGAAGAAAGTTAGCTGCTGATTATTCCCGAGCATATTAAAACAGCCTGGCTGAAGTCACGTGTCACTCTTGTGTCACTCTTTCGTTCCCTCGTTAGTTTTCAGGTTGGAGAATCCATTAGATTTTTTCATTAATATCCTGAATCGTCTTTTTCCACCTCCTTATTGAAGCTATATAATGTTTTTTTTATGGCTGCATGCTCCATTCCATTAAAATGTCATTTTCATTTCTCATGTGGATCACTTGATACACATTTTCCTAACTTTCAACCCGACATATTTGGCATATTTAAAAACTTTGGGATCTACTCTTGGAATGCAAAATCGAGACGCCCTCGGACGCCCTCGGCATGACTTGTTTGACCGTGACCTCGGCACACCCGCTATCTTCAACACATCTGTGCCGAGTTAAGCGAAGGTTGTATTTTAGGCCTATTATAGTCGAGGAGACAACACGGGCCCGACTGCTAGTTTGACCACTCACCCCTATCTGACTTGCACATGTGGTCAGTCGCCACGGCAACGTGCTGAAAAGACTGCTTCCTGAGACTTTGTTGTGTTTGGGGCTTGGCAGGGCATTGTAACCTAGATATTATTTTTAGTCCGACGGCGAAGGCCCAGCGTGTGTGGATTCAGGATGTGAGTCGACTGCCTCACACAAGCTCTCGAGTACACACATGTGCAGGCCGAGCGAGCCTGCAGGACCAATATCCAACCTTTTTTATTTTTTACTTGCAATATTACTACCGCAAAATCACGTATTGTTATTTGACATCTCTGAAGGCGCAGCCGTCTGTCAGCCAATCGCAGGTCATTGAAGTCATCATCTCTTTGTCCCTCCGCTCGTCGGCAGGGATGTCCCACATCCATCTGTGGCCTTTTATTGCTTTTTCTTTTCTTTTTTCTCTCTCTCTCTCTCTCTCTCTCAGTAATAAAGGTCTGACAGGGAGAGCGTGAAGGTCATGGTTATTAGATGGTAAAGACGAGAGAGCCACAGCTGGGCTGGGCAGGCCTCCTCTCTGGCAAAAGTGATGAGTATTGAGAAAAGGGAGGGGGAGCTTTTTTATTTGACACAAGGTTTTTTTTCTTCCCTTTATGGCCACCTGGAAAAAGAAGCCTGAGGGAGGTGTGAGTGAGAAGAAGCGGTGGTGATTATGAGCGAGCCAACAAGTGTTCTCTCTGTGTGTGTGTGTGTGTGTGTGTGTGTGTGTGTTCATCTGACGGCCCCGAGGGCGTTCGCACCTGCTGCTACTTCAGCAATATTTCAGCTTCCGTGGCCGAGGTTGTTAAAGACACGTCAGATAGCTCAAACCAATCCCAAATATGTTTATGTTTCACGAAGAATTAGGAAGTTCAGTCGAAATCGGAGGAATTGCGAGGCGGGGGGCGTCCACCTACAACAACCAATTGGAATCCTTTTGCCCTGACATCGCAGTGATTCAATACGACCATTCAAATGAAACAACAGTTGCAATACATCAGAACAGCTCATCCATTATATTGTTCCCTCCAAGCAATTTTAGCACTTTTTTACAAAAGATACGACCTCTTTAAAGCAATTCATGTCACTCTTAATGACGAAACACCATTTACAGTGGAACCATTATTTATAAGAAGGTATAAAGCAGCAGCTACTGGAATGTGACTACATTGACACAGGGTTTTATTTATGCCTGGCAGGGTCAGGCATGTAGATAATTTAGCAAATAATGGGATACATAGAGCCAAAGTGGATATTAGATCATATTAAACTGCTCAACAAAGTTACATTTCATTCATTTGAAGAGGTGTTTGTGCATCATAGTGACACCAGCAGCTGGATTAGAACGTGTGTCTCTTGTGGGTTGGCTACAGATGACAACCCAGCGAACGGAGACGGCAAAGCCAGCAAATTCTGAATCATCTTGAAAAATGTAGGCCGCCGACCAAAGAACATTCTTATTCTCAAACTAACTGGGGGATTATGTTTTAGCTGGTGTAATTTTCATACAATGAACATAGTTTAGAGGCAAAGTGGTGCAAACTTCTAATGTTATCAATACGTATAGGATTATTATTATTATTATTATTATTATTATCATTGGCCAGTATTGGCTGTAGTGAGCTTGAGCAATCAATAAGGAATTTAAATCCACTGTCGGATTGTAGCTCCACCTGAAAGATGATAATACCTCTTTCAGGTTTATGGAAAATACTTTCTTGATTTATCACACACCAAAACAAAAGCTATAACGTAATACCTATATAAGTGGTCTTCTCCCGGGAGCAAAAAGCACAGAGAATCAAACCCAAATGTAATAAGTGTAGATGATTTGTCGTATGTCCTCTTCTTTTTTTACCAAAATATTGCCTTTGGTTGACATCCAACTTTTCTCATAGTTAGTGCCAAAATCTGACTTCCAAACCTCAAGTATTCTCAAGTGGGCTTAGAGCTGTTTTGGAAAAATAGGAGAGAGAGGGAGAGAGGGGGGGAGCGAAAGAGAGAATCTGCCCACTTTTCTCCGGCGCGTACACACATCGTTCATCTCCCAAAGTGTTCTAGGATGAACTCCTCTCCAACCTCATTTGCATTGATATGAAATTCGGACAAAAATCCGATAAAGGGCGGACACCGCTGGGTGATTACGGGGTCACTAGCCAACCATAAAGGAAAATCCCTGCGAGCCGCCGCCGCGGCCGGGTAAAAGGAACGCCGCGTCGGACCAAAACGGGACTGGGGGCTCATTGTGTCTGCTATCTGTCGCCGCACAATGAGGCGTCTCATTCTTTTTTTCGGAGGACGGGTGTCAGGAGTTCAGCCTTTTATCGTCCGCGACCTGCGTTTGACCCTCGCAGGAGGGTAAAGATGCAGCTTGAAGAGGCCTCGCCGAAAGCCGCGGAGACAGAAACACACAACCCGGGAGGTGGGGGGGGGGGGGGGTTAGGAGGGAGCTCGTAAAAACCAACGACGGACACACACTGGCACACACGGCGCACAAAGACCCCAAATGCACACGCACAGAGGAAATATGTGAAACGTGTCAGCCCACCCTCCTCTGCTGATTGCTTACGATGTGCAGATAGAGGGCCTAAGTAAACACCGAGAGACACATGGCGATGTGCAGCGGTACGGGTCACCCCCCCCCCCCCCCCTCCCCGGCAACAACGTTTATTGTTTCGTTTCGAGAATAGACGTGAGGGAGAGGATCACAGAGTTAGGGATGACGGGGTTTCCGCCATATCTGCAGCTGGCGAGCAGGTTGGTCTGGATGTTACTGACGTCCAAGGTCGAATGACGTCTGAGTAGATAAACATCTGGAGACACGCACAGCCAATACATAGGGTCTGTTAGGGCTGGGTGATGAATTTCATATTTTTACACCCGTTTCATCAGATTGTCTTTATGTGAAGCTGATGCAACCTCTCAAATGGTTGTCAACTATCAAAACACAATATTTTGCCTGAATAAATTGAGGGGAAAAAATCAAAGGGGGCGGGGTTTGGCTGCTTCTAGCAGCATGTTGTTTTGGTTTTCTGACCCACAAACTCTGCTCATCAGATGATTTGAAGCAGGCAGTATTTTTGCATGGAAACTTATTGTCCTGTACACTACCTGCAGCACCAAGACAAAGAGACACATGTAGGGAGTACCTCGTGACCGTGGGCGAGCGTGACGTCGCTACGGAGCCAGATAGGCGGGTGAGTATTGGTCTATATTCATCAGGTGACTGGACGCTGTGTGGACTTTCAGTGATGGCTTTGGACGCTCATTCAATCGGAGTTTTGAATTCCTTACTTGGAGGAATCTTTCTACATGGGCGTATGATTCTGTATTTGATGCTCTTTGTTTGTTACCTTCGCATTGAAAATGCGGAAGGTTATGTTTTGATCGCCGTGTATTTATTTATTTATTTATTTGTATGCGTGTTCCTCGCATAACACAAAAAGTATTAAACCGAATCGCCTGATATTTGGTGGGATGATTGGTTATTATCCGGGGACCATTTGATTAGATTTTGGGATCGATCGGGTCAAAGGTCAAGGTCATGTAAAGGTCAATATATTCTTGAATCGCATGAAATTCGGTGGGATGATTGGTTATTATCCGGGGACCATTTGATTAGATTTTGGGATCAATCGGGTCAAGGTCAAGGTCATGGAAAGGTCAAAATCTTCTTGTTACCATAGCACGGTCAATTTTTATCCAATTGGCATAAAACTAATGCCAAAATGTTCATAATTCAATGCCCAATCTTGTGATATGCGAAGGTATGCGCTCTACCGAGTGCCCGTTCTAGTTTTATGTGTGTTAAAGTGTTGCGTCTATGTCATTTGAAACTTTGTATTGATGCTTAAAAATAACTGGTGTGATCACAATGGGACTTACCCGGTTAAATACAGGTTTAATAAACAAATAAGTTGGGTTTTTTTTGCGATATTTGCCGTAACAACTATGTCAGGCAATATTATGTTAATGTGAAGTTCTCATCTATTTTTTCCATTGCCCCGAAGTGGCTAAAAAACAAACCAAAAAAACAGCGAAAGTGGCTTTAAATCAAGAACGGTCTAATTAAGGAACACGTTGGTGTGTAATCTTTCACCAGCACCGCGATGATCATAACCGAGTCCGTCATTATCCTTCTCATCACGTCGTCAATCTAGCTGTCATCAGTTGAACCGGTAATTTCAAGCTAACCCCAACAGTGTTATTCTTCCATAGGCAAGAACCCCACCACGACACAAACACACACACACACACATGAAAACACTCGTTGGATTTCCACTGGTTCTGGATCAGATTGAACCCCAGTGCTCGGGGTCTCGGGTCAGCACCGTCGCTCATACTGTGCAAACATTCCACATCCTTCTGAGGACAGGGCGGACCTGCCCGTCAGTCAGAGAGGGTGGAAAACATTGAACAGTCACATCATTTGGGTGCCCAGCGGGGGCTTATGTCAGCTTCACCCTCCATGCAAGCAGGATTTTAAAGGGCACACATCATGAAGAACTCCATTTTGTTCACATGCATGTGGGTACAACACGTAAACTGTGAATCAAGACAAACCAGTCTGTATTTTTGTGGGCCGCCGAGATCAGAAAACATGTGTTTCAATAAGCCTTTTATATTTGGATCCCATTTCTATTTCACTTGGAGGCTCATTTGAATATACCGCACCCCCAACAGAGTATTTCCACCCATGCTGCATAACTATCGTAAGGAAAGGCGCACCATATTTTTGTTGCAATCCAATCAGAGCAGATGGAGCTTTATCTGGCAGAGGGCTTAATTAAAGGGACAGGCGCTAAAACACAGCGGTTCAGACAGAGGTCGAATTCAGGTGTATTCGGAATGACAGTATGACAAAGATATTGTAATTTCTGAAAATTAAAGTATGCGAATATGATCTAGATTCTAGGAGAAACCCAAAATATAAGTATGAATCTGGAAATGAGAGTGATATGTCCCCTTCTGTACTCCCCAGTGAAACTGATGATTCAGAATACGTACAGCTCCATGAGGGATTTAAGTCAAATCCCTCGCATTTGATTGGGCAGTTAGAAAGGGGGCGGACTTAAAATGTAGGAGCTGCAAATGACTGTGGCTCGATACACCCCTCTTGTCACTGAAAGTTTGAGATTGATGGATGTCATGATATTACTGGTTTAAATTGGGCGATTCTATTCCAGCTTATGTATATGCACGTCATATTTTGTTTAGAGGAAGACAAGATGATTGCATTTTTCAAAAAAATAATGAAGACATTTATAGTTTTTTTTGTACTGTATTATAATAATAATGATAATAATAATAATAATAATACGAATTTATATATTTAAAATATTAAATACTTTCTGGATACACAAAGACACTTTACATGGGGACAAGAGACAGTGACAAAAAAAATTAAATGGAAACGCTCAGAGGGGTGACTTTAAAGGATTAAAAATAGTGTTTTCATTTCACCTAAACTCTTAACCCTCCTGTTACCTTTCGGGTCAATTTGACCCCATTCAATATTTAATGTCGGTGTTCCTTGGGGTCAATTTGACCCCAGGCTGTTTTTCACTGTGTCAAACATAGAAGAAATATCAACTTTTTTATATATTTAAAGGGCTATTTAGGTAGTCAACAAACAAACATAAAGTACCTCACACTTAAACTTGGGAAACAATATTAATTCTAATAATTTTCTGGAGGTTTTAATTGCTGGGGTCAAATTGACCCCGAGGGTAAAATATGTCAGTAAATGTAAAGGTAACAGGAGGGTTAAGACGACCCGCAGATGGTCGCTGTGTCCGTGGTGCTGTTCTAGTCACTTGACATGTAAACTAATTAGCCTTCCCCTGTGATCGGGTGGATTAGAGAATCGTGTGATGTCCAGCGAGCCGGCTCACTCCTTTGATCAGCTGTCAGGTGAAGGCCAGCCGGCGAGGGATGAAGTGTGTACCCGCGCAGCCACTGACCTCCACAGGTGGCCGTTTGCAGCTGTTTTAGTTTGACGCCTCGCCTCAGTCTGACATTGTTTCTCAGCTTTTACACCGACCTTCACTTTCTGGCTTTATTTCGTGAGCCGATTTTTGTTTCTTTTTCACTTCACACCACATGTGTAAAAAAAAGAAGAAAGAAAGACAGCTGCGTCCTCGTCGTGGTGGGTTTCTGTTTGTGTGCGCACATCTCACTGTTTGGTTCTCGGGTGAGCATGTGCTCATAAGTCTGTGAGGTGTTTCTTTTCTCTGCCTGTAAAGTACGTGTGTGTCCGCCAGCTGTGGATATAAGCATGTTCCAGCACCTTTGTAGACGTCTCTTACACCGGAAGTGGATCGCTGCGGTGCCACAGCATCCAAAACAATCTGCCACATGAGACGACCTTTGTTCTGCCAGTCGTCGCCTCTCCGTCAGCAAAGAAGAATATCATTTAGAGAATATGATTTATGTTTCTTAAAGCAAAAACAACTAGAACGGACACTCGGTAGAGCGCATACCTTCGCATATCACAAGATTGGGCATTGAATTATGAACACGTTGGCATTAGTTGCATGCCAATTGGATAGAAATTGACTGCGCTATGGTAAAAAGAAGATTTTGACCTTTTCATGACCTTGAACTTGACCTTTGACCCGATCGATCCCTAAATCTAATCAAATGGTCCCCGGATAATATCCAATCATCCCACCAAATTTCATGCCATTCGGTTTAATACTTTTTGAGTTATGCGAGTAACACGCATACAAATAAATAAATACACGGCGATCAAAACATTACCTTCCGCATTTTCAATGTGAAGGTAATTAAAGTAAAATCCAAGTGTTGCATGGTTTTTAAGCCCCTGATTCATGAAAGAAAAGTACTGAGAGTAGAACCATGACTTGATGCTTATTGCTTTTTGCGATGAATTATTTTATGATAAGGCCAGTATTTGATCGTAACCTGTATCTTTATTGCTTTCTATGATGTTTCTGTGATAACCTGTTTCTCCTTTATTGAAGGCTTGTAATATCTGGCCACAGGGACTAGTCTATGGTTGAAATGAGGCCTGATAGCTAAGACTGACACATTTACCCCTGGGTGGATTGATGTGGACCGTCCCTGTTCAAATAAATAAATAAAAGAAATGATGCATGGCTGATGCAGGTTTTAAAAGACGATATTTAACCGTTTCACCTGTCTGATTATCATTTTTCTTCAGAGCTTTTAAAAAAGATCGTGTGTTTCTCAGTTATTTCCCCACGCCGTTCCCCGTAAGTGTCTCGATATGCCTCGTCTTGACAATAATATCGTCTTCATTGCGTTCCCTGTTGACACAACACCCATCCGCCCCTCCATCACACTCCGGCTCTTGTCTCTTAGTGTAAAGTCGGGAGAGGAAAACCAACACAAAGTCCTAACTCTGCCAATCCACTCCCCTTCCTCTCGTTTTTCGACGTCGCCAGGCAGCCCCCTTTATTTTCTTCTTCTTCCGCCACCCTCTTTCTCTTCCTCCTTTGGTGCATCTGAAAAGGGGTCAATGCCTCTGCATGATGGAACCACAGGGCTAAAAGTCTTTGGGCCAGACACTGGAGGAGTCCACCACTAATTGCTCTCAGCGAATCCCCGACCATTGTCCTCCGCTGGGTTTGAATTTGAATGTGAATGGAGGTGGCTAGCTGGTGCTGAGAGTGTAAGGTACACAAATGACTGTCACTGGGAATGGATCGCAGCGCTACGGGGATTGTGAACTTGTCCCCTAAATAAGCACTGTTGGCTTTTTGGCTCTGCATAAGTTACAGTGTGTTTGCACTCGCGTGAGCGGCCATATTGACGGACGCTTTTGGCTGAAGGAGCGTTGGGGATCGAATGAGAGATTTTTTTCGTGGACGTTTTTTGTCGAGGGGTTTTCTCTTCGGTGTTCGCGGTACGGTGACTCACGCTGCGTCATTAGACGCCCGGAGTTTGAGGTAACCAGCGGCCCGACGCTCGCGCACTTGGCATTCCTGCTTCTCTATTCTTCCGGCTAATTGTCCGTCTGTGACTGCGCGGGAACACTGTACGACAAGTTCAAGTTGCCCCTCGAGTGTAAAAAGTCAATCCGTCCGGAATGATGGATGGAAAGACGGACGGTCCCGATCCGTCCCGACAGACGGACAGCTGAACAAATTGCCAGACCTCCCCCTCCCCGCAGTTCACTTGTTCCGGCTCTATAGAGGCGAGGGTCCTGGTCCGTGTCCCCCTCTTCTCCTGCCCCACGAGTGGTTAATTGAGCCCCTGCCAGGCCTCGCCCCTTTATTGCCTCCATTTGTCAAAGCCCGCGGGCCTGAATGGTGCCAGAGGCCTTATACAAATGAAGAGCCTCCTCGCCTCTCCATCTCTCTCCATCCCTCCATCCCTTTATCGCTCTCTCCATCCCAGAGAGCAAACAGGTCTGACTCGGGGCCGTTGAGGGCAAACAGTGGCTCAACAAAGACGGGGGGGGGGGGGGGGGTGTTCAGTTGGTGTGTGTGTGTGTGGGCAGGTGGCTGATGTTCTCCGATGAGGTCGGCGGCGTTAAAATCTGAGCGCTAAAAGCCGGGAAACCACAGATTGTGAAAAAAAGAGCATCGCGCGTTTTTTGCGTGTGTGTGTGTGTGTGTGTGTGTGTGGATTCGCCCCACACCTTATAGACCACAGAGCCAGCAGACAGGTGTGCAGTGGGAGCGATCGCATGGCGCCAGATGTCTGTCCGGCGTGAGGCTGTCATCGGCACATGCGCTGCCGCCGTCCACGCTGCAGATAAGAGAAGCCATTGAGGCGAGAAGCCATTCACTGGAGTCATCTTTGTTTGCCGAGGCAGAGACGGACCTGTAACGTACAGAGAAAGACTTTGGGGGGGGGGGGGGGGGGGGCAGGAGCTCTTAGAGGCGGAACAGAATACAAGGGAGAGAATGACGGAAAGGGAATCGGTGCCGGGCCATATGGAAACACACAGGAGACGGTGGCGTCTGGGCCGCGTGTGTCGGCTGCCACGCGGACCATATCAGATGAACACGACATTAGAATTAGAATTGAAGTCGGCCCAGACCTTTAATGAAGCCGATGCCGGCTGGTTCTTTGTGGGGTTTTCTCCTCGTCATCGGGACAATTCCTACCTCAAGGGCCTCTTTGTGCAGCGTCGGTCCACAATACATTGATCTCCATATTATTTAATGGATGCGACATTTCAAACACCCGTCGGGTTCAGTGACACAGAAATGTACGCGTGTTGAACTTGGCATTTAAGTCATGGTGGCATTAGTGCCGTGCATATTCGGGCTTGTTGAAACAAGTCAGAACTGGACTATTAACATGTTTTATATTTTAAGCATTGATACTTTAAGTACAGCTAGTACATACAGCAGTATTTAACCTTGCATATCTAATAGCAACCCCAAATCTCAAATTAGTTTTTAACCCTCCTGTTACCTTTCGGGTCAATTTGACCCCATTCAATGTTTAATGTCGGTGTTCTTTCGGGTCAATTTGACCCCAGGCTGTTTTTCACTGTGTCAAACATATAAGAAATATCAACTTTTTTATATATTTAAAGGGCTATTTAGTTAGTCAACAAACAAACATAAAGTACATCACACTTAAACTTGGGAAACAATATTAATTCTAATAATTTTCTGGAGGTTTTAATTGCTGGGGTCAAATTGACCCCAAGGGTAAAATATGTTAGTAAATGTAAAGGTAACAGGAGGGTTAAGGTAACTGTAATTATTTGCAGTTTAGAGTCTCAGCAAAGAGGAATAGAAATGATATATTTATTTTTAGCATTGGTTGTCGATGTGTCATACATGTACATATCTGTATGTCTGGCTTTCTGTGTACATACATGTACATATTGTACATAATCCTCCTTTTGGGGGGGGGGGGGGGGGGGACATTCGCCAAGTAGCCTGCATGAATTGAAAATAAAATGGTGGTGAGAATAATAGAAATTCAATTGTTATAGTAGGTTCAATATGGAGGAGGATGATTTATGTTCGACGTATGTTTGTGTTCATCTGTCGCATCGTTGGTTGTTATGCTTTTATGTACACTACCGTTCAAATGTTTGGGGTCATCCAGACAATTTCGTGTCTTCCATGAAAACTCACTTTTATTTATCAAATGAATTGAAAATTGAATAGAAAATATAGTCGAGACATTGACAAGGTTAGAAATAATGATTAAAATGTGAAGTATTAATTTTGTTCTTCAAACTTCAAGCTCAAAGGAAGGCCAGTTGTATAGCTTATATCACCAGCATAACTGTTTTCAGCTGTGCTAACATAATTGCACAAGGGTTTTCTAATCAGATATTAGTCTTCTAAGGCGATTAGCAAACACAATGTACCATTAGAACACTGGAGTGATAGTTGATGGAAATGGGCCTCAATACACCAATGGAGATATTTCATAAGAAACCAGATGTTTCCACCTAGAATAGTCATTTACCACATTAACAATGTATAGTGTGTATTTTTGATTAATGTTATCTTTATTGAAAAAACAGTGCTTTTCTTTGAAAAATAAAGACATTTCTAAGTGACCCCAAACTTTTGAACGGTAGTGTAATTGTTGTGTTGTTTTTTGTTTTTTTGGTAATGTGTAACTTGTAAAAACTTAAAAGAAAATGATTGAAAGAAAGACACGATGAATGACGAATGCAGCTTTCTCTGACGATGGTGTTGAAACAGGAACAAACTGCTTTGACATTAAAGCCAGCGTCATCTGGCTTTCAGTTTACCCACATTCTAGATTTGAGTTCATCCTCTCATGCATCATCCGTGTTTGTTTTCCTAGATGGAGTGAGACGTCGCGTCATGCGCAAACCCGTCTTTTCCACCAGACACCCGCCCTTTTCGATGTTCAGGTTCACGGCCAGGATCCTAAAAAAAAAAAATGCGCGCTAAGCATCCCGATGTTCCTCGCGGTCGTGAAAAAAATAAATAAAATGTCTCAGAGCATTTTAAGCGGGAAACGGATTTAGGTGTGAGGACGTGGTTGCCTTGGCAACAGCAGACGCAGTCAAAGTATTACACAAATATCCTTATAATGAAAAAGTGAATCATCTTTTTCGCTAGAACATTTGTTTAGTTGGTTTGACCAACTTTGCTTTTTAACTGTTTCTTAATGTTGGAAAGTGCAAACATAATCTATATCTGGCCGCATTGTGTGTTGTTTGATGTGCGTGCGCACATGTCTTGTTGTATGTCTTCGTATTCATGTGTTTTTGTGCTCCACCCGCCAGGGTGCCATGCCCCGGCCCAGCGGTCTTTGTTGTGAGTCAGGCCTGTGGGAACAAGCCCAGCTTCTCTCCTCTCTCTCTCTCTCCCACGCTTTCACACTCATCCCATCCTGTGTACCTCTCCTTCACCCCGGGTGATGGGCAGTGAACACCGCCGTGGAAAAACTCACACACACATGTGTAAGGGTCATCAGACCCTGAGAAAAAGAATGTGCATAGGATTGTATGTATGTATGTATATATAGATATATGTTTTTGCATGTGTGTGCATTGGTGTGGGACTTTTCCACTTGACTCATGGTGTTCTTTTAACAACCCTGCTTAACAGGAAGCAGACGCACGCAGTAATATATTCCACATAGATAGAGAAAAGGGGATAAATGAGAAAAATATCCCTCACTAAATTGTACATGAACCTCTTCTGTGCATATGGGAAGGTTGGTTGTCGCGGGTTACGCGTACAGTGTGTAGTAAATTTTTATTTCAAAATCATGTATATAATCGAAAACACCAAATATGTAATGCTCATAACCCCAAAGAGGGGAACAAATACTGAGATGGCCTTGTGACACAAATACAGAAAACATATCTGTATTTTCTCCGATTTCTCTTTTCCGAGTCATCTGTCATTTGTTGTTGTTTTCTTTTCCCATTTTGTAATGGATAGACCAACGATATCGATCCAAAGGTCAAGTCATCCGTAGAGTCAGAGCGTCTAAACTAGCCTCGCGCCCCGACTCCCACGACTTCTCGCCAGTGTCTGTTTTTTCTCCCAGTCTCAATCTGGCCCCAGTACCCAGTGATCCCCATCCAGTGGGTGCCATCTGGCTGGCTGTGCCCCAATCAGAGAGCTCATTGGGGCAGTTAATGTAACGAGGGGAGGGTGCGACTGTGATGGGCAGAACCGGGAAGCCAGACCCGACCCAGGCCGGGGTTGAAGCCCCGCACCCTACCTAGCAGAGAAGGTGATGAGGGAGGGAGGGAGAGAGAGAGAGAGAGAGAGGGAGAGAGAGGGAGAAAGGGAGAGGGCGAGGGAGGAGGAGAAAGAGAGAGAGGGCGAGGGAGGGAGAGAGGAGAGGAGAGGAGGAGGAGAGAGAGGAGAAAGAGGGAGGCGAGGAGGAGAGAGAGAGGAGGAGGAGGAAAGGGAGGGAGGGAGGAGAGAGGGAGGGAGAGAGGGAGAGAGGAGAGGGAGAGAGGAGGGAGGAGGAGGAGAGAGGCGAGGGAGGGAGGAGAAAGGGAGAGGCGAGGGAGGAGGGAGAGAGAGGAGGGAGAGAGGGAGGAGAGGAGAGGGAGGGAGGAGAGAGAGGAGAGGGAGGAGGAGAGAGAGGGCGAGGAGGGAGAGAGAGAGAGGCGAGGGAGGAGAGGAGGAGAGGGAGGAGAGGAGGGAGAGGGAGGGAGAGGAGAGGAGGAGAGGGAGAGGAGGAGAGAGAGGGAGAGGAGGAGGAGAGGAGAGAGAGAGAGAGAGGGAGAGAGAGAGAGGGAGAGGGAGAAAGGGAGGGAGAGAGAGAGGGAGAGAGAGAGAGACCTTTATCAGCAAGCCTGAGTACAATTGCGGTGTGGGAGTTGGGGGAGTTGACTCTTTGTATAGAGGATTGGATGAATAGAAGAGGAGGGCTGAAACACTAGCATCTCCCCCTCCTCGCTAACCCCCCCCCGCCCCCCCCCCCCCCACCCCATTCTGGATCCGTGTATGTTTTAGGTCGGCCACCTCGGGGCCGCGGGGCCCCTCTCCATGGACAGACCGACAGATACCATCAATTACCGGGCCACCATATGGCCGGTGGCTGTATAGGGAAGTCGGCTGTTCACTTCACCAGCACTGCAGATGCTGCAAGCCAACGGGCACAGACACTGTGTGTGTCTTTGTACGTACGTGTGTGTGTGTGTGTGTTTATGAAGTGTGCTGGCATAGGTTTGGCTCGTGTTACATGGTGGCCTCCGTGTCAAGGGGTCAGGATCGCATTACAGGATTGAGTTATACCTGTGTGAGTGTGTGTGTGTGGGGTGGGGGGGAGATTTATACTTGGTTTTAGAGTTAAGATTAGAATGAGATATTTGTACATTTAGGTATGGTACACAGAACTAGGAGGACAACAAACAGATCGTCCTTGTTGAGGACAGAGTTCAGGGCTCTAAAATTATACCGTCACCAAATCGGGAGGCATTTTCGCGGAAAGGCCTCGGCTCAAAGTTGCCGAATGCAGGAAAAGATGCGCTTGATGTCTGTTGAAGCTTTCATATTTGAATGCACGCCAATATTTTACAGCACGTGTGTTTTTATGACCCACTCATCGGCGAGGAGTCGCAATGGGTTCTGGGCCTCAGGCACGTGCGTCAGGTCGTCCTTGGCAATCACAGAATTGCAGCCATAGCACGGTTTGCAGGTGCGCACACGGGAACGCAATGACCCGCACAAGAACCACGCAGCGGCGCCTGAGCCAAGAAATCATCCCAAATTACAGTCTTTTAGCAAAGAAATCCCCTTTTTGTTTTTCCCAGGGACACAGTGCTTCATCACTGACTCCAGCGGTAGTCACATGATGGTCTGCTGCTAGGACACACACACACACACACAAACACACTGCAAGGACAACAATGTTGCTTCATTTAAGATAACATTAATCAAAAATACACTCTATACATTGTTAATGTGGTAAATGACTATTCTAGGTGGAAACGTCTGGTTTCTAATGAAATATCTCCAGAGGTGTATAGAGGCCCATTTCCATCAACTATCACTCCAGTGTTCTAATGGTACATTGTGTTTGCTAATCGCCTTAGAAGACTAATATCTGATTAGAAAACCCGTGCAATTATGTTAGCACAGCTGAAAACAGTTATGCTGGTGATATAAGCTATACAACTGGCCTTCCTTTGAGCTTGAAGTTTGAAGAACAAAATTAATACTTCAAATATGAATAATTATTTCTAACCTTGTCAATGTCTTGTCACATTTATATTACTCAGATTGATAAATCCTCATATTAGCTTTCATTAAACTTGCATTTTGGATTTTGTCCTGTTTTTATTATTATGGAAAACTATCTTCAGGGCCAGTAAGAACAGGAATAATGATTACAGCGACCAATAAACACTTTAAATGTTCACGTGGGGATGTTAGTATCTTTTACGATGGTTAGTGGGAGGGGCCAGGGAATTCACGTCAATGTGGGAACAGAAGTCCAAGCTGTGTGATATGCAACTGCAATATTCATCTTTCAGCTGGCAGCAAAGCCATAATCTCCTGCCGCCTGGCAGCCGACACACACGATCAGACACCTGTGAACCAGACACTTGAGATTGGGGCTCGGGGTTTTTTTTTGCACACAAAATAAAAGGACAAACAGTAAAGAAGTCAAGCTGTCGATCTGCTTCGCACTCCAACTTCTTGAAAAGGACCAAAAAAAACTCTCCGAACGCACTGTAATGTAATTAGACGTGTCTGTTGGAAATCAAGCTGCAAGTGGAAAATAAATCCTACTCTCGTTGGTGCGCCTTCACTCACTGCAAGGCCATTAACACAAAACACATTGCCTGATGGGCGAGAAGGGAGGTTAAGCTAAAAAGAGAGAGAGAGAGAGAGAGAGCGATGTTTCTGTTTGATATATAATGTGAGAAAGAGCCAACAGCAAAACAAGGAAACATCTGGGTGATTAATCTTTTGGAGGGGAGGAAAACAGGGAGGCAACTAGTACCAGCCAGAATAGGCACACACACACTTACACACATGAACAAACACACTCAAATATGCACACACGCACACGCACACACACACACACACACACACACACTCATGCACGCACAAACAGATGTGAGCCAGAGACAGTGATCCATGTGAGTGTCACGATACTCATTATTACGATATCAAAGCGCCTTTGATTAAGGCTCTGGTATCATTAGTTAGAATCAAAAGAATGGAAACTTAACTTTAAACTATTTTTTAAAATATGTACACTACCGTTCAAAAGTTTGGGGTCACTTAGAAATGTCTTTATTTTTCAAAGAAAAGCACTGTTTTTTCAATAAAGATAACATTAATCAAAAATACGCACTATACATTGTTAATGTGGTAAATTACTATTCTAGGTGGAAACGTCTGGTTTCTAATGAAATATCTCCATAGGTGTATAGAGGCCCATTTCCATCAACTATCACTCCAGTGTTCTAATGGTACATTGTGTTTGCTAATCGCCTTAGAAGACGAATATCTGATGAGAAAACCCTTGTGCAATTATGTTAGCACAGCTGAAAACAGTTATGCTGGTGATATAAGCTATATAACTGGCCTTCCTTTGTTTGAGCTTGAAGTTTGAAGAACAAAATTAATACTTCAAATATTAATCATTATTTCTAACCTTGTCAATGTCTTGACTATATTTTCTATTAAATTTTCAATTCATTTGATAAATAAAAGTGAGTTTTCATGGAAGACACGAAATTGTCTGGATGACCCCAAACTTTTGAACGGTAGTTTATATAGTTTTAGTCTTTAACATCCCAGACAGTGTTGTTTTTCTCTCTACCCATGGCCCTCTTACTGGGAACATACGCTCCTCTCATTCATTCAGTTACAGACATTCACACTTCAGAAGCTGCCCAGTGCAACCGCAGCACTTATTACACATTTCGCCACCGTACTTTACTCCACTGGAGCAGCTGAAAAGCACCTTGCCTAGAGGAGGGAAAGTGTTACTCATTCACTCCCCCACCCCCCCCCCCCCCCACCCCCAGCCAAATGATCCCTTTCCCTGGGATTTCAACCACGCTTCTTATTGCAGGCCAGCCCCGGTAACGTCCAGGCTGGCGTTGTGCTACTAACAGAAGAGCCTTTCGGAAAGAGGATGGCGTGACTCTGGAAAATCGTGCTTCTACTAATATGGGATGGGTATGTGTGTTCGTGCTATTGATCTCACGAGTGCGTGACTTGAGTGTGGACCTCCGTGTCTGACCACGGCCACTCCTGCATTCGGCTGCATGAAACTGCACGGTATTTGGGGGTATTTTGGGAGTATTTTGTGTGGTCACTTTTGGCTGCATGCTCAAGAACCTCTCTTGTTTGCAGTGCCTCACAGTTACTCAGACACCTTTTTATTGCCTGCTGTAGCCGATACTGCCATTGGCTGCCTGCTGCCCCCTCCCCTCCCCCCCAGCCAGTAGGGGCCACTAGTGATGACACAGCTCAGTGCATCGGCGAACCCCAGTGGGAAACTCCAGACGAGAGGTAGTTAACACGGTGCACCACACGGGGACCGCGTGAAACAGCCCGTAAGGCATGTTCTAAAAATAGTCAACATTGAGCGGCCATAATCCCCGGGCACTAGGACCTTGGGGAGGCTGCTGCGCCGGCTTTCTCACTCTGCAAGTAACGTCTCTCTTAACCCTCCTGTTACCTTTAGGGTCAATTTGACCCCATTCAATGTTTAATGTCGGTGTTCTTTGGGGTCAATTTGACCCAAGGCTGTTTTTCACTGTGTCAAACATATAAGAAATATCAACTTTTTTATATATTTAAAGGGCTATTTAGGTAGTCAACAAACAAACATAAAGTACCTCACACTTAAACTTGGGAAACAATATTAATTCTAATAATTTTCTGGAGGTTTTAATTGCTGGGGTCAAATTGACCCCGAGGGTAAAATATGTTAGTAAATGTGAAGGTAACAGGAGGGTTAAGGACAGCCCGGTTCCATCAAACCACGCGGATGTCGTGATCTGTGAAAATGTGTTATTCGGAAAGTTTATACCAAACAAGTAGCCCTTTGTAATATTCTTCGGATTATTTTGTACCCTTGAAGCAGCTCTCAGTTTCAAAAAGGTTGGTGACCCCTGCTCTAGACTCTTTCTATGGGGAAACAGTCTGCTCACTTGTGTTGTTTTGGATGCTGTGTTTGGCTAACAGCTAACATAACGTAACTACACGCAACGTTGAATGCATCACCACTCTGCCGCCAGAGACGCAATTATTCCGTGAATTTTTTATCGACCAAAAACAAGAAGTGGACTTGAAGCCTAAATCACGGTCAGCCCGGTTTGTGGCTTTGATTCGTTCACTCGAAGCATTACAGCGGTGGTCGTCGCGGACGCGCCTGGAAAGAGATCTGCACTCTACTGAGAAAACCTTTCTTACGTTAGCTGGTCCTCCGAGTCACAGTGCATGCTTTGGGTATTTTTAGTGCATGGGACGAGATGAACCTGCATCAAATCAAGAGCGTCGTAACACTTTTCGTGCTCCGATTGTTGGTCTAGAATTGCATTCCGTTTGTTCGGCATATGTTTACATCAATGAGCCCACGTACTAAAATGTTATTCCATGTCTTTACAGCACATTACAGATCGTTTATTGCAACACACGGGCAGCTGTCGTTGTGGTCTTTGTCATTCCCTGTGGCCCCTGGCTCTGGATCCTTGAGGCAGGACAGGGCACTGCTGTTTACTTTAGCTGAAGCTGACTCACAGTTACAACACGAGTGGGGATGAGTTGAAACTAGCACATTTCTTCTTCTGCTTTACAACCTGATGAGATGGACTGATGGACAGGGAACATCTGTTAAGCTGAACATACTGCACACACACACACACACACACACTCACCAGGGCCCCAACAAGGGATCTGATTCTATCATCATCACTGCAGGTGTCCTGTGATAGGCACACACACACACACACTGACAGCACATGATCAGACCACACACACACACACACACACACACACACACACTACATATATGCCATTGATGTTAAAGTTCAAACGGCACAATGCCCATCTCACGCACAGTGGGTGCTGTGATACTGCGACATACCATATTGACGCCATCTGTTCGGAGGGGAACTCATTGTTCAACTGGTTCACATGTAAGTCGCCGCCATTGTTTTCGTCTTCCTATTTGCTGCAGTTAGTAACTTCCAAACAAACAAGGGGCTGTTTGACGTCAATGCACAGCTTGTGTCAGTTGTTATTTGCATATATTTGCAAACCTACGAACACAATGTAATGCAAATCTCATTCAGCAATGTACCCTTTGCTAAGCCCCGCCCCCCGCAAAGCTACCATGGTGCCCACGCTGTTACAAACCGCTCTCCTGGATAAATAGGCATGATATATATCGTAGTTCAGAAAAGACAATGTGTGTGTGTTTTTTAAGTATGTATCCAGGATGTCAAACTTACTCAGCAGTACAGGTTGAAGAAATAAAGATAGTTAATGATTTTCTAACATACTTTGCTACTGTTAGTTACTAGGTTTTTAGTTTAAAAAAACTGAACATTTTAGAAACCGTATCCCTCGCCAACCTTTACGGGTAACATGTATCACTGTTGCGCAACGTTTAACCACGACTAGCTTTAAATCCGCCTGAAAATGAATAAAATCAGAAACAATCGCATATGTCTATCGAGCGGAGACGCTTCGTTCGTCGGACCTGACGGATGCTACGCTATCTGAATTTCTGGGGCGGGATTTAGCGAATGATTATTATCATTCAGTCCTAATGCACACTAATATGTTTTATTTACATTTCTCATGTGCCGGTCTGCTAGACGTACTCTTGTCAACACACACATGGACAGCAAACTGTCAACAACAGTAAGCCACTAAAGCTGACCCTGCTTTAAGGTCTATTATACTCATATTTGACCATCATTTACCAAATTAACCCTGTGTTGTATTCAAGAAAATGTTAAACTATCTAGTCATATGTTATTTAGCATTAATTCAGATAACCCGGCAGAATGTTTCTCTTTTATATTCAATTATTTTCTTTTAGAACTGGGTGACAACGTTGTATGTGTTTATCAAAGAGGAATAGAAAGAACAACATATTTAAAGTCTGCTGCCATTGGTTGACGGTAAGATCAGTTTTCTTCCATAACACACACATATACACAAACACACACACACACACACTGATTCCCCGGCCACGGTCCCATTGTGCTGGGGTTTTCCATTCAGACACGCTGGCATTGAAGCCTCATGTGAACCGTCCTGCAAAAACCAGAATGTACACACACGGACATGTGTTGACGCACACATGCACCACACGGTGTACGACAGAGGTTTACACAAAGTATAATTAGAAAAAAAGCACCTAACAAAACACGTGCACAGAGGCAGGAAGTGCAGCCCATGACTCTTGGCTGCCAGTTCAAAGCGGTCCCGTTGGTCATGAGACCAGATCCTTTACGAAGGTCCTTTCTCCAAATCAGTGGATGGAGACTGACAGACGGGCTGACCACTCAGGGGCATCTGTGGCCCATTTTTGTTTTTGTGTAAGTGCGTGTGTGTGTGTGTGTGTGTGTGAGTGAGAAGCTTATTCCGGGATGTGCCCCCTCTCCAATGAGTAGTGCTCAAAAAGGAATGCATGGTAATAGTTTTCGTAGTTAATGCATCTATTTATATAATGTTTTTATAAGTAAGCCTGCTGGGTCTGCTGCCTCCGCGACCCAACCCTGGGATAAACGGATGAAAATGGATGGATGTAATATAATATGATTAGCAATATTAGTAATGTTTTGAAAAAAGTGCTTTGCTCTGCCACTCTATGGAGAGATGATGAATAAACTGTCTTTCTGTTGCGGGAGAATCTGTTTTAATAAATACACGGAATATTTATTTTTCATTTATTTATTTTTTCGTACAGGGGCCTTACACATTAATCAACCCAGGGGTAAATGTGCCAACGTTAGCTAAGGCTAAATTTCAGCTGTGGTACCTGTGGCCAGATGTTACAGCCTTCATTCACTAAAGGAGAGAGAGGTTAACACAGTGACATCATAAAACTAGAACGGGCACTCGGTAGAGCGCATACCTTCGCATATCACAAGATTGGGCATTGAATTATGAACATTTTGGCATTAGTTGCATGCCAATTGGATAAAAATTGACCGCGCTATGGTAAAAAGAAGATTGTGACCTTTTCATGACCTTGACCTTTGACCCGAAATGTAATCAAATGGTCCCCCACCAAATTTCTTGCGATTCAAGAAGATGTTGACCTTTTCATGACCTTGACCTTTGACCCGATCGATCCCAAAATCTAATCAAATGGTCCCCGGATAATAACCAATCATCTCACCAAATTTCATGCGATTCGGTTTAATACTTTTTGAGTTATGCGAGTAACACGCATACAAATAAATAAATAAATACACGGCGATCAAAACATAACCTCCCGCATTTTCAATGCGAAGGTAAAAAGCAATTACCATACAGGTTAGGATAAAATACTGGCTAAAATAAAATCATTAAAAAAACAAACATAAAAAAACAATAAGTATTTACACAATACAGTTCCTCTTTAGGCTGTTTCAGTGTCAGCTGCCGACATCTCAATATGTCATGTAGTCATAACTCGGTCCTTCTTTGCGGATGTTCGGTTGGGAACGCACCGACACGGAGCCTTATCTTAACCCTGTTCATCTTCATCTCGGATATTCTCATATCCGATGCGATCCTCATCATCGTTGTCGGTGGCATCTATGCGGTCAACACCGATGTTGTCGTAGATGACCAGAGCTGATGGCAGCTTCAGTTAGGAGCTACAATAACTCTCCCACAGCCATTGAGGTGGAAGGGGTGGATGTGGAACCCCAACTCCCCACCCCACCCCCTACCCCACCCATACCGCTTTCTGTCCCATTCCTGTTGTTGGGGACAGAGAGGAACCCATCCGGTCACACGCTGCACAAAACCACGCAGTTAGGTCAAGGGGACGGTGGCTGGCTGCGACCGTGCCCGATTGTTTTCTCTGGATAATCCTCTCTGCTAAAGGAGGCGATGACACACCGACTGCCGTTAGTCTGTTTACAGTACGGCGACACACCGTCTTTTTTTCCGTTCGAGGTTAATCGGAGCACTCAGCGACTCCAACTACGTCCACACAAAGAAAGAAATGGATATGATTGCATACGTAGGGGCCACTTATATTGTTACATTATATACTTTGTCTAAACATGGCTTTCGTCTTTCACACTGACATGAAGAGGCGTTTGCATTTCTCTGTAAGCGTTCGGTTGATTTCTTTTGAAGAAATCACTTATTGTAATTCCAAATCAATAAGTTTAAAAAAAACTGGTCGTAAATTAACACATTTACCATCAAGATATTAACTTTGTAAAATAAAGTCAACCATCAGTTCAGTGCAGGAACATCAAACCGACCTCATTCACATGGCATGTATTTATTTATTTATTTGTATGAGTGTTATTCGCATAGGTAAAAAAGTATTAAACCGAATCACATGAAATTTGGTGGGATGATTGGTTATTATCCGGGGACCATTTGATTAGATTTTGGGATCGATCGGGTCAAAGGTCAAGGTCATGAAAAGGTCAAAATATTCTTGAATCGCATGAAATTTGGTGGGATGATTGGTTATTATCCGGGGACCATTTGATTATATTTTGGGATTGATCGGGTCAAAGGTCAAAGTCATGAAAAGGTCAACATCTTCTTTTTACCATAAGCGGTCAATTTATATCCAATTGGCATGCAACTAATGCCAAAATGTTCATAATTCAATGCCCAATCTTGTGAAATGCGAAGGTATGCGCTCTACCGAGTGCCCATTCAAGTTTGCATGTGTGATAATAAATTATGGAGATAAGGAATCAATAACTAGCAGGCCGCTATCACAGGATACAAGGGGCGGAGCTTACAAGCCGGTCCGAAATGCAAGCAGGTGCTAATATGTCAAGTGGCCCGATTTTTTTAATCCCCTCAAAGACAAACAGGCAATTGAAAGGAGGAAATTGTTGCTCAACCTTCCTGACTTGGCGAGCATATGTGCAGTTTCATTTTGGATAATCTGCAATTTATATAAGGCTTATTTTGCTAAAACCGCAAAAGAGAGCATCGCAGGCTGCTGAGGATGAAGACTTTCATCGTCTGCCAGAAAAAGGCTATTCTTCCTTCTTCTTCTTGTAAAAGAATAAGTGGCTATCGGATACTCTCGTAATCTTTACAGCATGGTAAACGCAATTTGGTCACAACAGTGGCTGATTTGCACTAAAGATATTACAAAAAGGAAAGAATATACTATTGTTACAACCACTTTATAAGCAATCAGTGCAACATTGTCAAGAAAAAGTTTTTTTTATGGGTTGTTTTTCTCTGCACAGTTGTATGTGACTGCATTTAAGACAAACTGCAGATAATAAAAAAAAAAGACAGAAGGCGTTGTGTTGGAATGACGATGTGAAAAATAGCCTCAGCATGCTGTAAATGACACTTCTGTTCAAGTAAACATTACTGATATATTCTAAGTTTCAGAACATGTAACATTAGTTAGCCCAACTTAAATAATTGAGTTGTTTGAAATTGTAATTTTAAGTAGGCGATACTAGTCAAAAGTACAGCTTGAGTAAAGTTTTACGTACTCCTTACTCATTTGGTTTAGTTACTGAAACTCAAGTGTAAGTATACTACACTTATAAGCATGAGTTAGTCCAACTTACAATACGTATTCAACTTTACTTGCTTTTAAGGAGTTCACTTTACTTGATTTTTTTAAGGCAATCGGTTTGCATGCTTTTTTTAAGTAAGGTTTACTTATCGGATTTTACAGTGCAGGAGACAATGGGAGAGGATAGTGCACCGAGGTCCCCATGGCAACAGACGGAGAGAGAGGGATCCATATCACTGAGGCTCCCCTGGGTTTGTTGCTTTAAACAAATCCCTGCTCTTCCTATCCCAGTCACCACAACACTGTGTGTGTGTGTGTGTGTGTGTGTGTGTGTGTCTGCGTGGGGGTCTGTGTTTACTTTAGAGCTTCGGTTGGATATAGCCCAACTTAACATTTCAGTTGTGTTTGTATCCACAGTGTGAGCGTAACATCTATATTAGACCTGCATTAATGTCAAAAATATTTCTGAATTATTAAAAATCCCCTAATTTTCATGAATGTTTGTCACTTTCAAGCATTCATGAACCATACATTTCTCTCAATGCTCATGTGCTATGACGGTGCCTCTAAATCTACGAACCGAAGGGTGCTTACGACGTCTCGGCTAGTTAGCGTCAAACCAAACTAGCGTGAACGCTTCACTTCCGATGCAAATTCCCTTTCCCGGGTCTCGCCCGGGCAGATTGTGCTACGTGGCCCGAGCGAGCGAACCAGAGCGGAGCCACACATGTCTTGCATTTGGACATTAAAGCCGACTATTATGAGATTAAATCAAGGACTTGTGATATTCGGTTCAGATCTGAGCTCCCAGCAGCCCCAGTCACGCAGAGGGAACTTTGAAACTGATATTGCGTTCAGCTTTCTGCCAAAGTTTCACAATCAAACCACGATGAAAAGGAAGCGGATGAAGGTGTTTCTCTCTCGGATAGATGTGGGCTTTGGCGAAGATTCGGCTGATACCGTAAAAGCGATTCAACCGGCAGGTAAAAAGGGTCGCAGGCCGAAACACACGGGCCTTTTCCATTTTGCCATGAACTCATAGAGCACACACACACACACACACACACACACACACACACACACACACACACACACACACACACACATATGTTTGTTTTTCTCTGACAAGTTTGAGCTTTTAGGTATCCTTTTTTTCAGCTCTAGTTTTAATTTTTCCCCCTCATGGAGTTTTTAGAGTTGACAGGGCGGCAAGGACTTGACTGGCGGGCAAATTAAACCGTTTCATTGTATTTAAAGCAGAAATGTGCCGTCATGTGTGATGAATTATCATAAAAAGGGGCCCTGAGCAGCGCGCTGATATTGGATATTAACGTTGTTCTTTGCCCCAGCTTCCTCCACTCATGAGCTTGGGCCGTGTAAAAAGATGACAAATACTGTGTGTGTGTGTGTATGTGTCTGTGTGTGTGTGTATGTGTGTGTGTGTGTGTGTGTATGTGTGTGTGTGTGTGTATGTGTGTATGTGTATGTGTGTATGTGTGTGTGTGTGTGTGTGGGTGTGTGCATGTCATGTCTTCTCCGTGCATACATCTCAAGTTGCCTTGCTTCCTGTACCAAACCTCCTGGTGCCTTTTTCAGTGTGTGTGTGTGTGTGTGTGAATGTGTATGTGTATGTGAATGTGTGTGTGTGTGTGTGTCTGGCAGAGAGGGAGCTCCTCTGTCCCTTTCTTGTGGGCCTGTGAGGTGATGAATGACCTTCAGGCCCGATAGTGACAACTCGGCTCCTAATGACCAACTGGCTGACTGACTGGTCTTAATGGAGGACCTGCAGAGCTCTGGCACACACACACACACACACACACACACACACACACACACACACACACTAGTATGGTACACATTACACATACTGAAAAGGTGGGAATGTATTTTCCTCTTCTCTCCCTGGTGAAAGAAGCACATGACAGCGGTCGTTCCTCCAGTATTCATCGCCGGCTGTATGATTGTATCGTATTCCTGAGCTCCGATGTTTGGGAGGCAACAAGCTCCCAAGTCCAGATTTTCCCTTTTCCAGAAGATGAAGCGGGAGTCTGGGCGTAGAGGGGGGAAGGAAGACAGAGAGAGGCGGATGGAGGGAGAGAGAAGGAAAAAGGGAAGCAGAAGGAAACGGGGAGGGAAGAAAAAAAATCGACTGAAAGAGAGCGAACGAGTGTCGTCACTGCCTCCAGTCAGCCAACTGGGCCCGGTCCAGGTACCAGGGGTTCTGGAAAAAGAAGCCATGCATCTGCAAACCATCATTCAGTGTCCACACTTGGACGGGCTTTTCAGCACCTGTCACCCGTCCCCGTCAGTGTGACGAACTCAAACAAACATCCAACACTAATCGGACCGTTGCCGCTGGACCCAACAGCTACCTTTGCCCTCGTTTGTCCTTTCGTGAACAGAACCGACAATAGATCCCAGCTCTGGTTCAACTTTGCTCTCCGTACCTTCGGTTTGTGCTTAATTGTTACGAGGCACATGAGGTTTGGGTGCGGTTAACAAGCGATTTAGTCACGGTGAAGTGTGTGTGTGTGTGTGGGGGGGGGGGGGGGGGGGTACCTCACTCAGTGCGTTTACATGATGGTATAATTTGAATCTTGCTTTAGTCGGACTCTGCTATCTTTTGGGGGATCTGCTGTTATCCCAATATACATGGCAGTGAGTAATTCGAATCATTGGCCTTTGAAAGCATGTCATATCCGATAAAATAGGTGGCGCTGTTTTCATTACAACTCGTGGTGATACAGCCATTTCCGCTTGACCTCTTCACCACCACCAACAACAACCAACAACAACAACATCAACATTTCGAGAAAGATGGCGAACAGAGAGCAAGGCGAAGCTACATCCCTCTCCTATTCTTGCACGATGTTAATAGTGACATTATCGTCTCTTTGGACTCTTTCGACTTCCGGGTCACGACATGGGAGGGAGGGAGGAGGGCGGCGGGATCTCAAGCGTGCGCAAAGACGCAAAGTCCAGTTCCTAATCCAATTCACCGTTCCATGCCGCGATAGTCGAATTATCAACCGGATCGGATCGAGTTATCCAGGGGTGTTAATCGGATCGTAGTCGGACCGCACATAGTCGAACAAAAGTGTTTACATGAAACGGATAATTCGATTTCAGTCCGACTAAGCCAGTTATTTGAATGCATGTAAACACGGTAACTGACCCGCCAGGTGGTCATTGATCGTTTCACTTCTGGGTTTAGCCCGTGGTCTTATATTACCAGCAACTTGTGTTTTTTTGTTTATCGACAGCAAACACGCTTAATTATTTCTTTGGAATGAATCAAGTTAGTCAATTGCTAGGCGTACCCAAAGTTAAACTAAGTAGGATGGCCTCCTCCTACGCTTATTACACACTAATAAGCGTAGGAGGAGGCCGTGACCACGGTGGGAGCTCAACACAATGGGGCGGACCTGTTGCAAGTGTCTCGTGTTGTAGGCGAGCACCACAATCAAAGCAAAACAAACTGAACATATTTAAAAGTACCAGTATAAGTGAATTCATTAAGTTTCCCTCAGGGTTGTAGTGTTTGTTGTTACCTTCGCATTGAAAATGCGGAAGGTTATGTTTTAATCGCCGTGTATTTATTTATTTATTTATTTATTTGTATGCGTGTTCCTCGCATACCAAAAAAGTTTTAAACCGAATCGCATGAAATTTGGTGGGATGATTGGTTATTATCCGGGGACCATTTGATTAGATTTTGGGATCGATCGGGTCAAAGGTCAAGGTCAAGGTCATGAAAAGGTCAAAATCTTCTTGAGTCGCATGAAATTTGGTGGGATGATTGGTTATTATCCGGGGACCATTTGATTAGATTTTGGGATCGATCGGGTCAAAGGTCAAGGTCGTGGAAAGGTCAAAATCTTCTTTTTACCATAGCACGGTCAATTGTTATCCAATTGGCATGCAACTAATGCCAACATGTTCATAATTCAATGCCCAATCTTGTGATATGCGAAGGTATGCGCTCTACCGAGTGCCCATTCTAGTTATTGATTAGTTTACTTAGTTAGTAAACACCCTAATGAGTCTGAACCAATTGGAGAGCCACCCATGATGCTCAAAGCATCCCCCGCCCCAGTAGTGCCCGTTGAGAGGTGGCTTTTCTTTCAGTCCAGCTTTTATATTTCCATGTGTGGTGTCCTTCAGCTTCACGATGCGACTTGAGGCATGCTAACTCTAAAGTTGACCAGGTCTTTAAAGTTTAAATTATCAATTGTTCCCCAAGTTGGAACAACGACTCGTGGTATGGCCCCAAATCCCAAATCCCCCGGTGACCCTTTGACTTTTCATTGCTACTTAATGGTTTCTAAAAGAAATCATGAATCAAAACAAATGTCAACCCCATAAGCGTATTTTGCCTGACGAAGTTCTGAATCGACCCGTCCGGGTCGGAAACAAAATCGGATCGGCCTCGTGCTTTTTTGTGAGAATTCTCACACAAGAGGGGAAAAGGAAAGGAAGTGAGCCGCTTCGATAGTCACTCCACCTCCATTGAGTTAGACCGGTCCTCCAACGGCGGCTCCAAAACCACCGTCCAGAATCGAGAACCCTGTGAGGTCAACATGTCTGCTGGAAGGAGGAGCAGGGAGCTCCTCGTGTCATGTCGAAGCCCATTTGTTATTTTTTAGTCACCGAAAAGCAAAAACAGACTTTATTTTGTTCCTGCAGTCGAGTCTATTGATCTTCTTTATCTCCCCAAAAAGATCTCTGCATTTGAACGTATGATGCAACAACAAAAAAAGTGTGCCGTCCAACCTGTGTAGACGCTCTAAAGCACAGAGTGTGTGTGTGTGTGTGTGTGTGTGTGTGTGTGTGTGTGTGTGTCGCCTCGGAGCAGCCGTGTGGTCTCTCCGCCATGTCGTATTTCACTCTATGGTGACGCTTTTTGTCACGTGGGGTGTGTTTCCAATGCCTTTACTGCGTTGCAGGTGTGTGTGTGTGCGTGTGTGTGTGTGTGTGTTTGTGGTGCAGCAGGTGCTGCCGGCTGCCACGCCGTGCAGCGAGACGGGTGGGGGAGGGGAGGGTGTCACGGCCCATATATTTATATATATAAATACACGAGGGAAATAACCTCTCACACATGGCACCCGTATTGCAGCCCTCTGGAAAATCCATTCAGACACTCCCCCCCCGACACACGCTCGCAGCGGAGCGCCGAGACATGCGCACGCAAGTCACGCGGAGAGACGGACGCACACGCGAGGAGGAGGCGCGTGTGGATACGAGGAGACCGTGTTTTTTTTCCACATGCGCTCAAGCCTTCGCATCGCGGCGCGTTGGAACGCACGAAAGAAAGTGCAAAAAGAAAGCAACTTTTTCTTTTCAAATGTGGCCATGAATGTTAATGAATTGCCTCCCTCGTCCGTTCGACTGCTTCTTCCAGTCGAACGCCCGTTTAATTAGGATGACATAACCAGTGTGTATAGTTTACATCTCTAATAAATACAGCATTTGACTCGTGTCGATGTAGTAACGGCCGTCTGTCGTTGCGTCACACGCATGATGCAGAGCTCTTTCTGCCTTTTCCTCTTTATTTATTTCCCCTCCGTTTCTTTCTTTTCAGTGTCAAGGTCACGGCAAGTTTTTTGTCCTCTGTAGGGGGCACTCTCTCTCACTCTCTCTCTCTTCTTGCCTCCCTGTGTTGTTCTGTCTCGTTTTATCCATAACTCCTCACTGCCTTTATTTTTCTCATCACTCGATTTTCTACACATCTATCAGCTTGTGTTTACTGTTCCTCTCTTTCTTTCTTTTCTCACCGACTCCAGCTCGTCTGCATGAGCAGTGTGTCGCGTGAGCATGTCTCGGGGTCACGGGGTCACGGGGGGGGGGGAGCTGGTAACAGTGAACTTCTGCGACCCCCTCCCCCATTCGCTAACACAGACGCTTCGTTCTTCTCGCGAGTGTGACTCTCTCCTCGAAGCGGTACCGTTTAACTCGGCTGTTGTGTTGTGTTTCCCACTCGCATAAACCCCCCCCCCCCCCCCTCGTTATCACAGAGCAACACATATTTACGTCTGCACTAAAAAAAACTCTCGGGAAATATTCTCATGGCCTCCCCTGATTGGGTTGTGTCACCGGCATTCTTGCCGTGTCAGCACGCGGGTTCATTTCTCAGTCCATGAATCACGGTCCAGCGACGACCAATAAGAATCCTTCACTGACTCCACTTTGTGCCCTGGACGCTTGCGGGGTAATTACTATATTTAGGTCCGGGTGGATGTCGCCAGGCTGGCGATCACCTGGGTAGCCACACAGGTATTCCTCTGTCTCACTGTGTAATTTTCATTTTATACCAAGGGCGAGCTAAATATTTGCATTCCACCGCAGGACAGGCCTCTCCTGCGGAAGGAAAACTCTCCCACCGTATAAAAGTGGCCTTAGCGACTCTTCTCCAAGGCCTTAGCGACTCTTCTCCCAGTCCTTAGTGACTCTTCTCCCAGGCCTTAGCGGCTCTTCTCCCAGGCCTTAGCGACTCTTCTCCCAGGCCTTAGCAACTCTTCTCCAAGGCCTTAGCGACTCTTCTCCAAGGCCTTAGCGGCTCTTCTCCCAGTCCTTAGTGACTCTTCTCCCAGGCCTTAGCGGCTCTTCTCCCAGGCCTTAGCGACTCTTCTCCAAGGTCTTAGCGGCTCTTCTCCCAGGCCTTAGTGACTCTTCTCCAAGGCCTTAGCGGCTCTTCTCCCAGGCCTTAGCGGTTCTTCTCCCAGGCCTTAGTGACACTTCTCCCAGGCCTTAGCGGTTCTTCTCCCAGGCCTTAGTGACTCTTCTCCCAGGCCTTAGCGACTCTTCTCCCAGGCCTTAGTGACACTTCTCCCAGGCCTTAGCGGCTCTTCTCCCAGGCCTTAGCGACTCTTCTCCCAGGCCTTAGCAACTCTTCTCCAAGGCCTTAGCGACTCTTCTCCAAGGCCTTAGCGGCTCTTCTCCCAGTCCTTAGTGACTCTTCTCCCAGGCCTTAGCGGCTCTTCTCCCAGGCCTTAGCGACTCTTCTCCAAGGTCTTAGCGGCTCTTCTCCCAGGCCTTAGTGACTCTTCTCCAAGGCCTTAGCGGCTCTTCTCCCAGGCCTTAGCGGTTCTTCTCCCAGGCCTTAGTGACTCTTCTCCCAGGCCTTAGCGGTTCTTCTCCCAGGCCTTAGTGACTCTTCTCCCAGGCCTTAGCGACTCTTCTCCCAGGCCTTAGTGACACTTCTCCCAGGCCTTAGCGGCTCTTCTCCCAGGCCTTAGCGACTCTTCTCCCAGGCCTTAGTGACTCTTCTCCCAGGCCTTAGCGACTCTTCTCCCAGGTCTTAGCGGCTCTTCTCCCAGGCCTTAGTGACTCTTCTCCAAGGCCTTAGCGGCTCTTCTCCCAGGCCTTAGTGGTTCTTCTCCCAGGCCTTAGTGACTCTTCTCCCAGGCCTTAGCGGTTCTTCTCCCAGGCCTTAGTGACTCTTCTCCCAGGCCTTAGCGACTCTTCTCCCAGGCCTTAGCGACTCTTCTCCAAGGCCTTAGCGACTCTTCTCCAAGGCCTTAGCGGTTCTTCTCCCAGGCCTTAGTGACTCTTCTCCCAGGCCTTAGCGGCTCTTCTCCCAGGCCTTAGCGACTCTTCTCCCAGGCCTTAGCAACTCTTCTCCAAGGCCTTAGCGACTCTTCTCCAAGGCCTTAGCGGCTCTTCTCCCAGGCCTTAGTGACTCTTCTCCCAGGCCTTAGCGACTCTTCTCCCAGGCCTTAGTGACACTTCTCCCAGGTCTTAGCGGCTCTTCTCCCAGGCCTTAGTGACTCTTCTCCAAGGCCTTAGCGGCTCTTCTCCCAGGCCTTAGTGGTTCTTCTCCCAGGCCTTAGTGACTCTTCTCCCAGGCCTTAGCGGTTCTTCTCCCAGGCCTTAGTGACTCTTCTCCCAGGCCTTAGCGACTCTTCTCCCAGGCTTTAGTGACACTTCTCCCAGGCCTTAGCGGTTCTTCTCCCAGGCCTTAGTGACTCTTCTCCCAGGCCCTAGTGACTCTTCTCCCAGGCCTTAGTGACTCTTCTCCCAGGCCTTAGCGACTCTTCTCCCAGGCCCTAGTGACTCTTCTCCCAGGCCTTAGTGACTCTTCTCCCAGGCCCTAGTGACTCTTCTCCCAGGCCTTAGTGACTCTTCTCCCAGGCCTTAGCGACTCTTCTCCCAGGCCCTAGTGACTCTTCTCCCAGGCCCTAGTGACTCTTCTCCCAGGCCTTAGCGGCTCTTCTCCCAGGCCTTAGCGACTCTTCTCCCAGGCCTTAGTGACTCTTCTCCCAGGCCTTAGCGGCTCTTCTCCCAGGCCTTAGTGGCTCTTCTCCCAGGCCTTAGCGACTCTTCTCCCAGGCCTTAGCGGCCCTGAAGCTGCCCTTACGCCACCGGGTGATGTCATCGTGCCATCGCGGGTGTCATGTCTTCACACATGCATGTGCGTGTCAGGTGTATAGCGGACAGCTCGACACAGAGGAAGAGAGTCACTTCCTCCTCCTCCGACTTTGATGTTGAGACTCATTTCCCGTCGTCACGGTGATAGAAAGACCAGCGAAGGGGGGTTGGGGGGGGGGATGTTGCCTTTGTTTTGGCTAGAGGCCTTTCTCATTACATGCGGCATCGTGATTGCGCCAATAGGGATTGTGCGAGTCAAGTCTGAGAAACTTTTCACATTTCAGTCATGTTGTTCCAAGGTTAATTTTTTATGAATGATTACTGTGACATGGGAAAATATTGCGTTCTGGACCAAAATGAGCGCTCATTCCACTCAAACTCTCTTTATAATGATTTGTTAGAAGCGAAGGGAGAACAACTTGTTCATTAAATAACCCGTCTGTAACTAATATTGAGGCAGGGGGTCATCTTTAATTGGCCCCCAGGGAACAAACCAGAACATTCTGTTATTGTTTTTCAGGAAATAATCTGTTAACAGAAGGATGCGCTCCGCTGGCCGCCTTTTTTTATTTTTATTCATTCATTTATTCTCAGAAGCAATTAGGGTCCGTTAATTAAGCCCGTACGAACGAGAAGCCGCGCCCCCAGGCGTAGCCACGGCGCTCGACTTGGCGCTATCCTCGGAAATGAAACGGTGAATCATTCGCTGGAAATGGAAAAGGCGAGTCAGCGAGGGAGACCTGGTCCTAATTTGCGAGAGGGAATCCATTGGAGTTGTCCTCCGACACAAAGCGAGGCTGCCTCCGCTCACATTATTCATGCGGCACATTATTCCAAATAGAAATGTGAGATGAAAACATTCCGCTCAACGGGGTTTTTTATTGGGTTTCCGTCGTTTAAAAAAAAATAGTCTCACATGTCATTTGTGTGATGGAGCTCGATGTCCAGGGGACCCTGAAATGTCCGCGAGTGTGTGCGTCTCCCGTGTGCATATTGTGTGTCAGTGTGTTGTCGAGCATCCGCGAGTTTTTACTCACGAATGTGTGCACGCATTAATAATCTCCTGTACATATGGAAGCATGTTCAAATACGCACCCTCGTGTGTGAAAGGGGGTCTTTCTGTGTGTGTGTGTGTGTGAGAGAGACGTTGTCGAGGGGATCAGCACACCTGTAGGTGGGTGTTCATTACAACGGGCCTGAGTGATGGCTTGGCCAATGGGAGGCCCTTGTTCATTGTCATCTCCCTTCCCTTAATTAGCCCTCACTCACAGGTCAGAGGAGACCACTGAAGGCCCCCCTTGTGTGTGTGTGTGTGTGTGTGTGTGTGTGTGTGTGTGTGTGTGTGTGTGCACACATGCGTATGTTTAAGATTGAGCTTTCTACTTGATATGGTGCCAGGCGGATACACACACACACACACACACGCTCAGGCACACACTCTATCTACACCTCTTACCCTTATCAGCGAGCCACCTGTGCATCATTTGAAGAGAGATTAGAAAGGCACAGGCTGTCCCTTGTTTCGGTGATACGTTGAAATGACACCTCAGTAGTTGTCGGGGAAGAAGCAGCGTGGAGCCAAACGTCTCTCTGTCTCCGTCTCTATCGGGACTTTCTCTCCAGGAGATTAGAATTTGACCCATTACTGGAAAATGCTGTCAGCAGGCCTCATTGTCCGGATATCAGAGCCCAAAGAAAACACATACTGTACATGAAGAACTTGAATTTGCGAGTCTACTTGTTGCATGTCTTGTTCGTACTTGACAATGTCTAAGAGGATAATCACTATTCTCACTATTAATTGTTTGTGTGCCAATTGGACGGCGTAAATATTGTACAAGCATTGAATATGTAATGTTATGTTTTTACGTTTGTTTTTTGACATTTGCAGATGAAAAATAGCCTCTTGGCTAATGACTCTGGCATATTTACAGAAATGTTTTTATTAATGTCAATTATCAAATAAACAAACAAAAAAGTTGTATTTTTCATCACATACCAGCTCTATGTGTAACTTTCCACTTATTTGAGGTTGTCTACTGGACACGTATTCTCAGGTATGTTCGATCCTGATTTGGAGGAAAACATAAAAAAAAACAAAGTCCCGGTTGGACATTTCTTGCAGTGTAGCTGCCTGTGCTCTTTGTGGCGTGTGTGCTGGAGTTAAGCTGCTTATTAAATGACATCGCTATACCCCACCTTGGGCCCGGACCCACTTGGCCTCCAGCGAGGAGAGAAGAAAGGGAAAAAAAGCCTGAATGTGAAACAGGAGTAGTGGAGGGGAAGAGAAGGTGTGTATATATATATATATATATATATATATTCTGTATATATATACACACTCCGGGAACATTTTTATTTTTGACATCCTCTCCCTAGGAAAAAATAAAAAAAATATTAATAATAATAATAAATAAAAATAAATAATAATAAATAATTTACAAATATATATACAGGACTGTCTCAGAAAATTAGAATATTGTGATAAAGTTCTTTATTTTCTGTAATGCAATTAAAAAAACAAAAATGTCATGCATTCTGGATTCATTACAAATCAACTGAAATATTGCAAGCCTTTTATTCTTTTAATATTGCTGATTATGGCTTACAGCTTAAGAAAACTCAAATATCCTATCTCTAAATATTAGAATATCATGAAAAAGTATACTAGTAGGGTATTAAACAAATCACTTGAATCGTCTAATTAACTCGAAACACCTGGAAACACATTTTCAAATGTTTGATTTTGTTTTGCTGTTATAAATCTTTTTTTTACTTGGTCTGAGGAAATATTCAAATTTTATGAGATAGGATTTTAGAGTTTTCTTAAGCTGTAAGCCATAATCAGCAATATTAAAAGAATAAAAGGCTTGCAATATTTCAGTTGATTTGTAATGAATCCAGAATGCATGACATTTTTGTTTTTTTAATTGCATTACAGAAAATAAAGAACTTTATCACAATATTCTAATTTTCTGAGACAGTCCTGTATATATATATATAATTATTATTTTTTATTTTTTGTTATTTTTTATTTTCTTCATTTTCCTAGAGAGGATGTCAAGAATAAAAACGCCACCGGAGTGTATGAAACTGAGAGTGTGTGGTTTAGGGTGTGTTACCGTGCGAGTGTTTGTGTGAGCGTGCCAGTGAGCGAGTGACTTTAAAATGAAAACATAATCACGCTCATTCAAGTTATGCTCAGATAGGAAAATCCTGCGAGGCTGCAGTACAAATGATATGAATAGATGACATCACGTAGCGGAGGAGCTGATGTTCCTCGGGGGGGTCGTGGGGCTCCTCCCTCGCAGTCAGCGGTATTCCTGCTCTCTGCTCCCTGACTTACACCCTCCGACTCCGCTCACATGCGCTCTGGCATCGCTCCGGGGCCCTGGGGGTCGGTGTGTAGAAGCTGGGGAGGAAGAGGAGGAGGAAGAGGAGGGGAGAGGTGTGTGCGGGGGCTGCATGGTGGACTCCTTTTTAGCTCCTCTCCCTTCCCTCTCTCTCGGACCTGTCAGGCGAGCGGCCAGCCAGTAATGTGGAGCTGTGGCCGGCTGGCGTCGACTTGATTAAGTCTGCGCACGTGTCTGAGCGGAGCGGAGACCCCGGGCCTAATCACCCCGAGCCCTGACACCCTCCTCCTCCTCCTCCTCCTCCGCTGCCTCTCCTTTCTCACTCCTCCCACTTGAGGCTGATTTTGTTTTCCCTCTTTGCCCCCCCCCCCCCCACCACCACCCTCACCCCCGTATTTTTTTTCTTTCTTTCGCTGATTTTTTTGGTGTTTTCATTGCTTCCCCCCCCCCCCCTCCTGCTCTTCGCGCTCCCTGCGTGTAACTGACTTTTCTTTTGTTTGCGAAGCCCTTTTCTTTCACTCTCTTTATCTCGCCCTCTTTCTCCCACTGCCCTTTCTCTCGCTCTTTCCCTTTTCTTGCACCACTCCCCCCCCCCCACCCACACTCTTCCCCCCCGACCCTTTTCCCTCCTTCCGTTGTTCCTATGTGCATGCAGTTTTTTTGTGAGTGTGTGTGTGTGTGTGTATCCTTATCTGCGAGAGAAGCGCTGGATACACATATGAGCTTTTGTGCGTATGCGTGTGTGTGTGTGTGTGTGTGTGTGTGTGTGTGTGTGTGTGTGTGTGTGTTTCCCATAGTGCAGCAGTGTGCACCATGCAGGGGCGGGCCACAACCTTTCTCTCGACAGCTCCAGGCTACCTCACCTCCTGCATGGAGAGGATTTCATGTATGAAATATCCTCTCCCTCTCTCTCTCTCTCTCTCTCTCTCTCTCTCTCTCTCTCTCTCTCTGGCTTCCTGCCAACTTTAGCACATGCAGCCCTCTCGACTTTCAGGTCCTACACGCCCAGCCCCCCCGCTGGGCTCTTATATTTACACATGATCGTGATTAGTTTGTTTTTCGGTGGAGTGGCGTAATATCACAGCGGGCTTAGGTTGAGGCAAGTTCTAGTTTATGATTTAAAATCGTCAGATTGGAATGACTTTCTAAATCCTTAAAGGGACAGTTCACCCCCAAATCCAAATAAAAAGTACATATGTTCTCTTTTGACCTGTGTTATTTATCAATCTTTGTTTGGTTTGAGTCTGCATGAACACAACAAGCTCTGTGGATTGTCTAGAGTTGAAGTTGTAGTTGTTGTTGTTGTTATATTTTAGCACTTTGATCATCACAAGCCACGGTCCATATATTCTCTCGGAGAGAAGGCACACATCTCTACCGCCCATTTTTTTCTCCAAAACTAGACAACAAATACTTTAAATAATGTGTCACAACAGGGAAATGTGTATTTTCTGTCCTTTTAAGGAGTTGTTGAATGTGTTACATTAGAATATACTGAATTCCTATAGATATACATATAGTTGTGAAGTATTGTGCTCCAAAGGCACAAATAGGATAAAGTACATATACTCAAAACAAACAGTGACTATAGTGCCTTGTATTGACTCTTCACCAAGATGAGGGTGCAACATCTTTAACAGCACTTTCACCAAAAACAGTGCAGGAATAACAACAATAATCATGTTGTTGGTCTGATAATTCAATGTCATGTCCCTCAGCTGCCGTTCACCCAACAGTATCTGTTCCTAACGTGAACCAGAACCGTGGCTTCGTGACATAAACGGTATAAACTGCAGTGGCTTATTGTGCCGTAGTCATGACGACGGCTGCCTCCACCTTTTATAATTATTCCAATCCCTCTTTGAAGCGGCGATCCTGTGTACGCTTCTGTGTCGGCAGATGAAAAGCTCGATATAATTACATTTTTTCTAAAGTTATTATTATCCAAAAGTATATTTACTTTGCTAGTTTGAGTTTTGGAAATTTGAAAGTCGGTGGCGAGCCGCGATGGACAGTTTGTTTGTGCGAGAAGGGGGCGGGGCACACACGGCGGTACCCGAGCCAAGATGGGCACCGTGCACACACACACACACACACACACACACCCAGTCATCATTTTACTCACACGCTCGGAGATAGACGAGGCTCTGTGCATTTTGCCACCGGGGGGGAACTTTGACATGCTTATAAACACTTCAGTGTCAGCACACACACACACACACACACACACACAGATCCTGATGCCCACACCTTTAGCCCGTCCACCCTCTGCAGTGACTCAGCAGCAACAGATGCAGGACCGCGGCTCCATCCATCACACACTGTCGTTATCCCAGTGTGCTAAGTGATTCTATTAGAGCGTCACGCTGGCCCCTCAAAGCTCACACTGTTCCCACCTCCTCACCGTGGCCCCGGCAGTCCAACCCATGCGTTGATAATTCGCCCTGAAAAATTGGCCTGGGACAAGCATCCAATTATGGCTTCTTCTTTTTTCTTTGCACCGTCGTTCCCAGCGCCTCTTTTCAGATAACCGCTCTCATAAGCAGATGAATCCCACACTTCTTCATCTTCATCTTCGTTTTTCTTTTTTTTATATATATATATATATACACTACCGTTCAAAAGTTTGGGGTCATCCAGACAATTTCGTGTCTTCCATGAAAACTCACTTTTATTTATCAAATGAATTGAAAATTGAATAGAAAATACAGTCAAGACATTGACAAGGTTAGAAATAATGATTAATATTTGAAGTATTAATTTTGTTCTTCAAACTTCAAGCTCAAAGGAAGGCCAGTTGTATAGTTTATATCACCAGCATAACTGTTTTCAGCTGTGCTAACATAATTGCACAAGGGTTTTCTAATCAGACATTAGTCTTCTAAGGCGATTAGCAAACACAATGTACCATTAGAACACTGGAGTGATAGTTGATGGAAATGGGCCTCTATACACCTCTGGAGATATTTCATTAGAAACCAGACGTTTCCACCTAGAATAGTCATTTACCACATTAACAATGTAGAGAGTGTATTTTTGATTAATTTAATGTTATCTTTATTGAAAAAACAGTGCTTTTCTTTGAAAAATAAAGACATTTCTAAGTGACCCCAAATTTTTGAACGGTAGTGTATATATTAGAGCTGTGAAAAATAACGCGTTAACGCGTTATGATTAAATTACAGGATTAATTAGTTATATATAATAACTAATATATTACTGTTCCATATGGAAGAGAACTGCTAAATAACTGCTGAGTTGCAGCACCATTGGTTTTTTTTTAGGAATAAAAAAAGAATGTATAAATGCATATATCCGTCTTTTGTCATAAATCTTTATGTTCTCACAAAAATATACTGAGAATATCGGTAATATGTGATTAATCATGATTAATCCACAGAAACCTGTGATTAATTTGATAACAAATTGTAATCATTTCACAGCCCTAATGTATATACAGATGAAAAATAGCCTCTTGGCTAACTCTGGCACATGTACTGCAATGTTTTTATCAATGTGCACTGACCCTTATTAAATAAACCATTTAAAAAATATATATATATATATATATGAAATTTTGGCCTGGTTTTTTTCTGCTTTCTAAATCTTCCGGATGTTAGGTGGAACATGACAGATGTCAACTGATCTGAAGTTAGTTTACTATTATGACAAATTAATGCCTCTGAATTCAGTAATTCAATGCCTCCGGGCGGCGAGCCAGCGCGTCTGTCAGTGAGGTTGGAAGTCATTTATCAAACCCTGGCTTGCAGTCGTCGTGTTATTATTAGGTCAGCGTTGTATCATCGTAGTATTACATCAGTTGTATTTGTCTGCTAACATTTGGCCCTGAGCGAAGACTCGACTAACCACGCCAGGGTTGACGTGTTCCTTAACTCTGCAAGGATTGTTTGACGTATTATTTTCCGTTAAGTTATTGTTCCACCGCGACACGTATAAATATTCTTCGGCGTTCCATCGGAGTTTGTTTTCATCGTCTGGCCTCATAAACTGGACATTCAGTTCGCCGTGTTCTCTTTTTTCCCAAAGCTTTTGGCTGTTGTTTTTCAACTTTGTTCAAAATGTTCTGGCTATTGGTTGTTCTCCCACTCAAATTAGATTTTGTGTCTTTTGGAGCGCAATCGGGGGATCAGCAGATCTGGCAGCCCACTGGTGTAGAACTTTTTTAAAAATTTTAAAAAACTCAGAGATTCAAACATGTTGAAGTGTCGTTAAAATTAATAGATGAACAATATTATCGTTTTCTATCAATACATGTGATTTGAGACGAGATATTTTCTTAGATTTTGGATGTTGAAATATGGCATGATTGTCGGGTTTTATAAGCTGCATGACAGTCAATCTTATAATAATAATAATATCAAGCTCGACAATGTCCTAAAATTAAATGTGTTCCATATGTGATGTGTTTTTAACTTCCAAGTCCGGAATGGTGATTCAGCCCATTGCCCATTTATGTAATTTATGAAATAATCACTCGACACGTAATCAATAAAACATACCGACTCAAAGTACTAAAAGGACATGGACAGGCTTTTATTGTGAAATCACATTTCAAACATCAATGCTGCCCCAGGGCCTCAATCAGTGTGCATATGTTGTTGAAACAGCTGTCCAATAGCGTTTAAATAACACTCAAAATAGTGCCGTTGCAAAAGTAAAAAAGCGTATCATTTTGAGAGGAGCTTAAGAGCAGTGACACAGGCCCCATAATTCACCCTGACACACTCCCCTCTCACATCTCATCTCACCAGGGAGCACTAGGAGGGTCAATTTGACCAATCGTAGACCTTGCTGCACCCCCTCCCCCCCTCCCCCCCGTGATCCTCTTTCACCTCCTCCCGGGCCTGTGAACTCTCCGTGTACCGTCATCTGATCCCGTATAGCAGCGAGCGAGGAGCAGCCCCTGACCCGGACCGCTCACACACTCCGAGAGCTGGGATCACAGCCCAGCAGTCGGCCTTCTAGAA